>NC_063044.1:37203363-37327524 GCF_018812025.1 Megalobrama amblycephala | reverse complement strand
TTATAGGAGTCTGATCACATGTATGTGACTATTGTGAGTCAAAGTTATAGCGCCACCAACTGGCAGCAGGAAGTGTATCACTTTTTGAAATGTTTTGAGATCACCCTCTTATTTTTACCTGATTTGCTTCAAACTTCATCAGTGTAATGTCAATACACAGCAGATGTAGACCTATGACAGGATTTTTGATATTTGAAATATTGTTGCCATGGCAACAGGTCAAACTGTAATAATATTCTTGAGTGTTTTTTGAGGCTCTTAACATGCTTCAAATTGCATGAAACTCGACACACACATCAATATTGTCAACCAGTAGACATGGACAAAGCCATAGAAATGGGCGTGGTGGAGGGGCTCAGTAGCGCCACCTTTTGACAAAAGTGGGGGGGTTTGTTTTTCCTACAGTCACCAAACTTGGTACACATATTGTTCTCATCAAGCCGGACAATTTTCTAATTTACATTCATTAGCTCCGACCAACAGGAAGTCAGCTATTTTGGTTTGAATGTTAATTTTTTGAAAAAACAGGCTATGAATTTTATACTACTACTCCTACAGGGTTTATCCAATTTACACCAAGCTTTTTTTAACTTGTTGCTAACACATTGAAGTTGTTTAATTGCAAACGGATTTTGGATATCTCAAACGGTTTGGCCGTGGCGAGGCAACGAATTTATGGCAAGAAAAGGGAAACAAAGTGTTATAACTTCTGCATACATTAATTGATTTTGATGAAACTTCGGCTTAGTCTTCGTTGTACAAGGCTGATCACATGGATGTGACTATTGTGATTCAAAGTCATAGCGCCACCAACTGGAAGCAGAAAATGTGTCACTTTCAGCATACATTGAGATCACCCTCTTATTTTTACCTGATTTGCTTCAAAATTCATCAGAATAATGTTAAAACTTGGCACATGTAATCCTTTGAAAATGGGCAGGGAGGAGGGGCTCTATAGTGGCACCTTGTAGTGCAGTAAATGTGGAGTGAATTTGACATAGTCCTTTGATGTTTAAACCGTTTTAAGTGCCTATTGCCCGCTGTGCACAGTTGCCCTGAAGCCACCGGGGTGGCGGTGCCACCGGGCTTGGGCCCGCCATCGCTGCTCGCAGCTATATTTTTTTTTTATTTTTTTATTTTTTTTCCGTCTTCCGGGGCTTTTTGGGGGCCTTAACATGCTCAAAAACTCTTGAAAATTGGCACACACATTGGAATCCGCGGCCATTAGGACGCCGGAGAGGCTGGTACCCGGGCGTGGCAGGGGGCTCGACAGCGCCCCCTTGAAAAAAGTCAGAAAATTTGGTCCATATATTGAACAAACTTGCACGTATTAGTATGAAACTCGGTACACATATAGACCTCATCGGGCCGAACAACTTTCGTGCTCTAAGTTAAACGCCACGCAAACAGGAAGTCAGCTATTAAGGGTTGTTTGAAAAACGCATGCTCTGGAATTTGATATACTCCTCCTAGACGATTAATCCGATCACCACCAAACTCGGTCAGCATGAAGTCAAGACATTGATGATTAAAAATTGCCAGGGGATTTTTGATATCTCGAACGGTTTGGCCGTGGCGAGGCAACGAATTTATGGCGAGAAAAAGGAAACAGGAAATGTGTTATAACGTCTGCATACATATATTGATCTTTATGAAACTTCACGAGTGTGTTGCTTGTAGTAGTCCGATCACATGGATGTGACTATTGTGAGTCAAAGTTATAGCGCCACCAACTGGCAGCAGGAAGTGTATCACTTTTTGAATTGCTTTGAGATCACCCTCTTATTTTTACCTGATTTGCTTCAAACTTCATCAGTGTAATGTCAATACACAGCAGATGTAGACATATGACAGGATTTTTGATATTTGAAATATTGTTGCCATGGCAACAGGTCAAACTGTAATAATATTCTTGAGTGTTTTTTAGGCTCTTAACATGCTTCAAATTGCATGAAACTCGACACACACATCAATATTGTCAACCAGTAGACATGGACAAAGCCATAGAAATGGGTCTGGTGGAGGGGCTCAGTAGCGCCACCTTTTGACAAAAGTGGGGGGGTTAGTTTTTCCTACAGTCACCAAACTCGGTACACATATTGTTCTCATCAAGCCGGACAATTTTCTAATTTACATTCATTAGCTCCGACCAACAGGAAGTCAGCTATTTTGGTTTGAATGTTAATTTTTTGAAAAAACAGGCTATGAATTTTATACTACTGCTCCTACAGGGTTTATCCAATTTACACCAAGCTTTTTTTAACTTGTTGCTAACACATTGAAGTTGTTTAATTGCAAACGGATTTTGGATATCTCAAACGGTTTGGCCGTGGCGAGGCAACGAATTTATGGCAAGAAAAGGGAAACAAAGTGTTATAACTTCTGCATACATTAATTGATTTTGATGAAACTTCGGCTTAGTCTTCGTTGTACAAGGCTGATCACATGGATGTGACTATTGTGATTCAAAGTCATAGCGCCACCAACTGGAAGCAGAAAATGTGTCACTTTCAGCATACATTGAGATCACCCTCTTATTTTTACCTGATTTGCTTCAAAATTCATCAGAATAATGTTAAAACTTGGCACATGTAATCCTTTGAAAATGGGCAGGGAGGAGGGGCTCTATAGCGGCACCTTGTAGTGCAGTAAATGTGGAGTGAATTTGACATAGTCCTTTGATGTTTAACCGTTTTAAGTGCCTATTGCCCGCTGTGCACAGTTGCCCTGAAGCCACCGGGGTGGCGGTGCCACCGGGCTTGGGCCCGCCATCGCTGCTCGCAGCTATATTTATTATTTTTTTTTTCCGACTATTCGGGCATTTTTGGGGCCCTTACCATGCTCGAAAACTCTTGAAAATTTGCACACACATTGGAATCCGCGGCCAACAGGGCCGGGCAGAAGCTGGTACCCGGGCGTGGCAGGGGGGATCGACAGCGCCCCCCTTGAATGCGGTCCGAAAACATGGTCCATATATCAATCACGCTTGCACATACAAATATAAAACTCGGTACACATATAGACCTCATCGGGCCAAACAACTTTCGTACTCTAAGTTAAACGCCACCTCAACAGGAAGTCAGTTATTACGGGTTGTTTGAAAAACGCATGCTCTGGAATTTGATATACTCCTCCTAGGAGATTATTCCGATCACCACCAAACTTGGTCAGCATGAAGTCAAGACATTGATGATGAAAAATTGCCAGCGGATTTTTGATATCTCGAACGGTTTGGCCGTGGCGAAGCAACGAATTTATGGCGAGAAAAGGGAAACACGAAATGTGTTATAACGTCTACATACATTAATTGAAGTTTATGAAACTTCACGAGTGTGTTGGTTGTAGTAGTCCGATCACATGGATGTGACTATTGTGAGTCAAAGTTATAGCGCCACCAACTGATAGCAGGAAGTGTGTCACTTTCAAAATGCTTTGAGATCACCATCTTATTTTTATCCGATTTGCTTCAAACTTCACCAGAATAATGTTAAGACATGGTGAATGTAGACTTTTGAAAAGAATAGTGATATCACAAACACTGTTGCCATGGCAACGCATCGAACTTTAATATTAGTTTTGGGAGCTTTTGAGACTCTTAACATGCTTCAAATTGCATGAAACTCAATGCACACATCAGAGATATCAACCAGCAGACATGGGCAAAACCGTAGAAACGGGTGGGGGAGCAGGGCCTTTATAGCGCCACCTTTTGACAAAAGTGGGGGGTTAGTTTATCCTACAGTCACCAAACTCGGTACACTTATTGTTCTCATTAAGCCGGATAATTTTCTAATTTACAGTCATTAGCTGCGACCAACAGGAAGTCTGCTATTTTGGTTTGAATGTGGAGTTTTTGATAAAACAGGCTCTGAATTTTAAACTACTACTTCTAACGAGTTTATTCAATTCAGACCAAACATTTGTTACATGTTGCTAAGACATTGAAGATGTTAAATTGAAAACGGATAATGGATATCTCGAACCGTCTTGCCATGGTAATAGATTGAAGTAATGTAAAAAAAAAGAAAACGGAATGACTCATATTCTCTATTAAAAAAACACTATACACAATTAATTTATATATAGAATAATATAGATGTTTGAAATAAACACATTTTATTCATTTTCTTCCAATTCAAAAAGCATGTGTAATTAAAAATAGGCAGATTAATCCATTTTTCAGTCAAATATAATTAATGTCATACATAGAGTAACAACTAGAGGGCAGCATATACCTATTTTTAAAACAGGGTTGGATAAGTCAAACCTATATAATCACTATGATATATATAGAACAAATCATTTGTTTTAATTATACTGTTTGTGCAGGTATATTTAAAAAATTATCAAAGACTACTTTGTCACAATTAAGATTTTGTTTTGTTTTGTTTGTTTGTTTGTTTAAAATGATCTTCTCAGTCTGTCTCAGTCTCTCTACCTCTCTCTCTCTCTGTCCTCCCCCATACTAGCCCAGGCTCATTCGGGTGTGTGTGTGTGTGTGTGTGTGTGTGTGTGTGTGTGTGTGTGTGTGTGTGTGTGTGTGGGTGGGGGTGGGGGTAGGGGGTGTCTGTGTGTGGGTCTATGTCTGTGTCACACTGTCTATATATATCTTTTTCTTTCTCTGTGTATGCATATGTATGCTTTACAGTCTTATTTTTTTCTAAATATTGAGTTATTTATTTTTAACAATTACAATGAGAATTTTTGAATTATTTATTTACTGATATAATTCAAATTTATTAAAAAAAAACCCTGTAAAATTTCACATGATTATGAATGTGGCTGTTTAAAATAAACTTGCATAAGTGAGCAGAAAATTCAAGACATGAACCTTATTAAAGGGATAGTTCACCCAAAAATGAAAATTTGATGTTTATCTGCTTACCCCCAGTACATCCAAGATGTAGGTGAATTTGTTTCTTCAGTCGAACGCAAATTATGATTTTTAACTGCAACCGCTGCCGTCTGTCATTCAAATAATAGCAGTGGATAGGAACTTCAACTATAACAGTAAATAAAACTATAGCTTAGACAAATCCAAATTAAACCCTGCGGCTCGTGACGACACATTGATGTCCTAAGACATGAAACGATCGGTTTGTGTGAGAAACCGAACAGTATTTATATCATTTTTTACCTCTAATACACCACTATGTCCAACTTCGTTCAGCTTCCTGTTAGTGAGGTCAAAAAACGCATTCTGATGACGGAAGTGATGTCTCGGCCATATACTTCAATGAGCGCGAGACATCACTTCCGTTGTCAAAACGTGACCAGACCTCACACACCGGAAGTTGAATGGAGTTGGACATAGTGGTGTAATAGAGGTAAAAAATGATATAAATACTGTTCGGTTTCTCACACAAACCGATCGTTTCGTGTCTTAGGACATCAATGTGTCGTCACGAGCCGCAGGGTTTAATTTGGATTTGTCTAAGCTATAGTTTTATTTACTGTTATAGTTGAAGTTCCTATCCACTGCTATTATTTGAATGACAGACGGCAGCGGTTGCAGTTAAAAATCATAATTTGCGTTCGACTGAAGAAACAAATTCACCTACATCTTGGATGTACTGGGGGTAAGCAGATAAACAACAAATTTTCATTTTTGGGTGAACTATCCCTTTAATACCTGAGACTGACATTAAAATTGTCTTTGCAGGTTCTGTGATTTGGCTCTATTTATTATTTATTATTTTTCCATTTTATTTTTTATCTTATACCACACATATTAAAATTAAATGAATGCATGCTTTTGGTGCATAAGATTGGTGCACAAACAACAGCTCAGGGAGGTCAAAAAACATATGAGAAGAAAGACGATTATACAACATCAGCAATCACAGATTCACATTTTGGCTGGATTAGTTATTTCAGAGCACTGTGGAGTTTGCACAAATAACAGTATATAATTTGGTCTAGAATTTTTATAGGGTTTGTCTTGAAGTTGTTTGAGTTCAGACTGCTCGATTTTCAGTCGGTGTTGTGTTCAAAATGCATGATGGATCGGCGACAGAAGGTTTCACACTGTATGAATTTAGAATAGGAAGAATCGCAGACAACTCTGTCTGGCACACAAACTATGTTTCACAACCAAACCCATGGGAAATGTGACAAGGAAACAATGCAATATCACGCATGCAAGACCGGAGTTCTCAAGTGAGACTGGGTTTATTATTAAAAACGGTAACCCGCAAGAAGCTAGCAATACGAATGGCCTGTGTGCTGATTTTCAGCGAAAATCACAAATCGCAAAATCACAAATGCCTGTGATTTCGTGCATTTTTCTGCGATTTCACAAAACCTGTCTGAGAGCTAAAATCGGGGCTAGCTAAAATCATGCAGCCTGAACTCGCAATGAGAAAAAACCCAGACATTTAAGATTATGATGATATTCTGCACTAATTTGAAATAGACGTGTAACATTCTGTGACATGAAAGTGATCTCAATTTAAACTCAATTTAATCTCATGCATATGGCTTTTGTGGTTTGTCATCATAGGAAAATCAGCCTCTGCAGTAAATGTGGTTTAACCGTTTTAAATGCACATTTCCCGCCGTGCACAGTTGACCTGAAGCCACCGGGGTGGCGGTGCCACCGGCTTTGGCCCGTCATCGCTGCTCGCAGCTATATTTATTTTTATTTTATTTTTTTTCTATGTGTTTTTGGGGTTTTTGGGGCCCTTAACATGCTCAAAAACTCTTGAAATTTTGCACACAGGTCAGAACCCGCGGCCATTACAGCCGGACAGAAGCTGGTAGCCGGGCGTGGCAGGGGGGGCTCGACAGCGCCCCCTTGAATGGGGTCTGAAATTTTGGTCTATATATCAAACACGCTTGCACATATAAGTATAAAACTCAGTACACATATAGACATCATCGGGCCAAACAACTTTCGTGCTCTAAGTTATACGTCACCTCAACAGGAAGTCAGCTATTATGGGTTGTTTGAAAAACGCATGCTCTGGAATTTGATATACTCCTCCTAGGCAATTAATCCGATCACCACCAAACTCGGTCAGCATGAAGTCAAGACATTGATGATGAAAAATTGCCAGCGGATTTTTAATATCTCGAACGATTTGGCTGTGGCGAGGCAACAAATTTATGGCGAGAAAAGGGAAACAGGAAGTGTGTTATAACTTCTGCATACATTGATTGATCTTTATGAAACTTCATGAGTGTGTTGGTTGTAGTAGTCCGATCACATGGATGTGATTATTGTGAGTCAAAGTTATAGCGCCACCAACTGATAGTAGGAAGTGTGTCACTTTCAAAATGCTTTGAGATCACCATCTTATTTTTATCCGATTTGCTTCAAACTTCACCAGAATAATGTCAAGACATGGTGAATGTAGACCTTTGAAAGGAATAGTGATATCACAAACACTGTTGCCATGGCAACGCATCAAACTTTAATATTTGTTTTGGAAGCTTTTGAGACTCTTAACATGCTTCAAATTGCATGAAACTCAATGCACACATCAGAGATATCAACTAGTAGACATGGGCAATACCGTAGAAACGGGTGGGGAGCAGGGCCTCTATAGCGCCACCTTTTGACAAAAGTAGGGGGGTTAGTTTAACCTACAGTCACCAAACTCGGTACACTTATTGTTCTCATTAAGCCTGAAAACTTTCTAATTTACAGTCATTAGCTCTGACCAACAGGAAGTCTGCTATTTTGGTTTGAATGTGGATTTTTTGACTAAACACGCTCTGAATTTTAAACTACTACTTCTAAGGGGTTTATTTGATTCAGACCAAACATTTTTTACCATGGTGCTAAGACATTGAAGATGTTAAATTGAGAACGGATAATGGATATCTCAAACCGTCTTGCCATGGTAATAGATTGCATAATGTCAAAAAAGGGAAACGGAATGACTCATATTTTCTATAAAAAAAACACTATACACAATTAATTCATATATAGAATAATACAGATGTTTGAAATAAACACATTTTATTATTTTTTTCTAATTCAAAAAACTTGTGTAAGTTAAAAATAGGCAGATTAATAAATTTTTTTCAATCAAATATAATTAATGTCATACATAGAGTAACAACTAGAGGGCAGCATATACCTATTTTTAAACAGGGTTGGATAAATCAAACCCATATTCAAGTTGATATATATAGAATTAAGAATTTGTTTTTCATATACTGTTTGTGCAGATACATTTAAAAATTTATCAAAGAGTACTTTGTCACAATTGAGATGTTTTTTCTTTTGCTTGTTTGTTTAAAATGATCTTCTCAGTCTGTCTCACTTTCTCTATTTCTCTCGTCCCCCATACTACCTCAGGTTCACTTGGTGTGTGTGTGGTGTGGAGGTGGGTTGGTGCATAAGATTGGTGCACAAATAACAGCTCAGGGAGGTCAAAAAACACATGAAGAGAAGTGTGAGGATTATACAATATTAGCAATCGCAGACATTCACATTAAGGCTGGATTAGATTTCTCAGAGCACTGTGGAGTTTGCACAAATAACAGTATCTAATTTGCTCTAGAATTCTTACAGGGGTTGTCTGAGAAAAAAACACAGGCATGTCAGATTAAGATGATATTCTGCACTCCTTGTTTGATTTAAATTAAATTGTATGTTTAGTAATTGAACTTGGATGAATTCAAAATGAAGGTACTATATTTCAGATCAGTAAAAATATAAGGCAACTGATAGTCTTTGTCTGTTTCTAAATAGCTGGGTTAGGCGCTGAATAAAGCGGATTGATTCTATATTTTCATTGTATGAGTTTTAATGAACTGTAAAACTTGGAAAATAAAACTGCATTGGTTAGGGTACAATGTAATATTTTGTGTGTAGTTATTTATTTGTAAATATTATGATATTATCAATGTTAAAATAATAGTTTGGTATAACACAACATTTACTTATGGGTTTTTGAGGCTCTTAACATCCTTCAAATTGCATGAAACTCGATCACATCAATATTGTCAACCAGTAGACATGGACAAAGCCATAGAAATGGGCGTGGTGGAGGGGCTCAGTAGCGCTACCTTTTGACAAAAGTGGGGGGGTTAGTTTTTCCTACAGTCACCAAACTCAGTACACATATTGTTCTCATCAAGCTGGACAATTTTCTAATTTACATTCATTAGCTCCAACCAACAGGAAGTCAGCTATTTTGGTTTGAATGTTAATGTTTTGAAAAAAACAGGCTTTGAATTTAATACTACTACTCCAACAGGGTTTATACAATTTACACCAAACTTTTTTTACTTGGTGCTAATACATTGAAGTTGTTTAATTGCAAACGGATTTTGGATATCTCAAATGGTTTAGCCGTGGCGAGGCAACAAATTAATAGCAAGAAAAGGGAAACAAAGTGTTATAACTTCTGCATACATTAATTGATTTTGATGAATCTTCGGCTGTGTCTTTGTTCTACAAGGCTGATCACATAGATGTGACTATTGTGAGTCAAAGTTATAGCGCCACCAACTAGCAGCAGGAAATGTGTTACTTTCAGCATGCTTTGAGATCACCATCTTACGTTTACCCTATTTGCTTCAAACTTCATTTAACCCTCTGGAGTCTGAGGCTGATTTGGGGCCTGGAGAAGTTTTGACATGCCCTGACATTTGTGCTTTTTTCAGTTGTTCATAAACATATTAATGACACAAGTGTCATTACACTGTATTCAGCACAAACTAGGCTACCATAATATGTGAGGAACATGTGTGTACATGTTTGTGTTTTTGAAGGAATAACGTTTATGCGTGGTTACTGAAAAAACTAAAAACTTAAGTCACTGATATAAGGCCAATAAAAGTATATTAAATCTGTGTTCACAAGACTTTTGGGTATTGAAGGTTGTAGACTAGAGTTTTTGCTTCAAAATTATGTAAAAATTATGCTGACTACTCTTTCATTTATAACAATATACTGATTTAGTTTTTGTAAGACACTTTTTGCCAAGAAACACGGTATGCGAGGAGGCGTGAATCTCCATGAATAATGGCTCATTCTCACCTGTGAAGACAAAAGAATTGAATAGTAATGACCTGAAAAGACTTGCATATTAATGAGGCATTTCAGTCAGGTAGGCTGTGAAAAAAAACTTCTGTGATGTCTCAAGCTCATCATGGTATATGAAACATACAGAAAAATTTTATTACAATATAAAATAATGGTTTTATATTATACTTTAAAATATAATGTATTTCTGTGATGCAAAGAGTCTGAATATAGGCTTTTAGTTTAAAAGCATGCACATTTGGAGAAATATAGGATTCTCATATGTTTATGTCAATTTTCTATACAGAGGAGTTATTTTTTATTTAATATTCATTGTTATCTCTATGAGCGCTGGTGTTTGCAATTCATACTGCAGCCGGAGGGCGCTCTGTGCATTTTAAGCCACAAATTCACCTAAGAAGAAGACGATATTCCATGAATGGTGTTTACCAATTCATACTACAGCCGGAGGGCGCTAAAGAAACAAAAACTCACTTAAAACTTATCAATAGAAGAAAACAAACAGGAATTTACTGAATGTCTTCCAGAGATCGCTAACCATGGCTTTTTCATCCAGATAAACAATTTTCAAGGCAATAAATACACGATTGAGATGATGAATGCATGTGTTGTCTCTGAATTTGCCTGTGAATAGCGCTGGCTCCGTGGGTGTGGCCGCATTAGTGGGTAATGAGCTGAATCACGGACTTCTGACATGGCTCTCTTTTCATACAGATTACATAAACACAGAATGTTTGTTTTCGATTTGACTTGCACGATTTAAAACCTGACATTTCAACGTTTTGTTAGACATAAGTATGAATTTTTTGTGATTAGTATTCACTAAGTTACACTTCATTTTCTGAGAACTATCAGATTGGACTTCGTTCAGAGGGAGATGAGAGATCACGCATCATGTTAGTTTTCTTTATTTTACAAAAAGCACAACATTTTGTTTTTACTCTGAGTGTATACAAATAAAAGGAGATATTCTATAGTTTCAATTGATGTATTACTTATGTTTCTATGACAAAAAATGACGGAGTATTTTAAGTCTGTTTTGCTGCAATGTGAAAAAAAACCTGCAAAACGCGCCGGCGCGTTTTTAGACCTCAGAGTGTTAAATAATGTCAAAACATGTCAGATGTAGACCTTTGAAAAGAATTGTGATATCTCAAACACAGTTGCCTTGGCAACGCATCAAACTTTTATATTGGTTTTGAATGCTTTTGAGACTCTTAGCATGCTTCAAATTGTTTGAAACTCCACACACACAACAGGATTGTTAGCCAGTAGACATGGGCAAAGCCTTAGAAACGGGCAGGGAGGAGGGGCTCTATAGCGCTACCTTGTAGTGCAGTAAATGTGGAGTGAATTTGACAGTCCTTTTATGCTTAACTTTTTTCAAATGCCCATTACCCGCCATGCACAGTTGCCCTTAAGCCACAGGGGTGGCGGTGCCACCGGGCTTTGGCCCGTCATCGCTGCTCGCAGCTATATTTATTATTATTATTATTATTCTCCAAAGTAAATCGCATTTTTGAGGGCCTAAACATGCTCGAAAACTCATGAAACTTTGCACACGCGTCAGAAGTGGTGAAAATTTACGTATGTTATGGGTTTCAGAATTGGGTGGGACAAAATGGCTCAATAGCGCCACCTAACGTAGTGCCCCTCTCGCTACATTTCACATTGAATTTTGAAATTCGATACACACATTTATCAGCCCAGTACCTACAAACAGTCTCTTGGAGCGAAATCCGAAACCGAACAGGAAGTCAGATATTTTGAGTTAATTCACCGTTTTTTGCATTTTCCAGACGTTGTACTTTAACGAACTCCTCCTAGAGCTTTTATCAGATCAATTTCATATTTGGTCAGTCTAATCTAAAGGCCTTTGCGATGTTAAATTGCGAAGATCTAGAGTTTTCGCTGAAGGGTGTGTCCGTGGCGGCATGACAAAGTTTGATGTTTCGCCATGAAACAGGAAGTTGTTGTAACTCGGGTATACAATGTCGGATCTGCCCCAAACTTCACATGTCCTGGCCTGGCCTGAAGACATCTTCATGACAATATTCAGTTACAGTCATAGCGCCACCTAGGGGCAACAGGAAAT
The DNA here is from genome assembly GCF_018812025.1 of Megalobrama amblycephala. Lineage (NCBI taxonomy): Eukaryota > Metazoa > Chordata > Actinopteri > Cypriniformes > Xenocyprididae > Megalobrama > Megalobrama amblycephala. The sequence goes on along the minus strand of NC_063044.1, from coordinate 37,315,426 downwards.
GACATGTCTTACACTGTAATTAACTCCTCATAGAGATTTAACCAGATCAACATCAGATGTTATCAGTCTAATCTTAAGACCTTAGCAATGATAAATATCAAAGATCTTGAGTTTTCGCTGAAGGGCGTGTCTGTGGCGGCCTGACAAAGTCTGATATTTCGCCATTAAAAGAGGAAGCTGTTGTAACTTGTAGTAGGCATACTAAGTCTGATCTGCTCCAAACTTCACATGTGTGATAAGAGTCCTGGCCTGAACATATCTATATGCCAATATTCAGTTAGTCATAGTGCCACCTGCTGGCAACAGGAAATGGCATGCTTTGCACTGTAATTCCCTCCCAGAACCACATTTCAATATGCCACAAAGTACCAAACATACTAGAAACACGTTAAATCATGCAACACTTGGCTAAGTGCTAATGTATGCGATTAACGCAATGAAACAGGAAGTTGTTGTAACTCAGGCATATGATGTCCGACCTGCTCCAAACTTCACGTGTTTGATAACAGTCCTGGCCTGAACACATCTATATCGCAATATTTGGTTATGGTCAAAGCGCCACCTGTTGGCAGCAGGAAGTGTGGCATTTCGAAATGACTTTGGCATAATTCACCTGTATTCATTCGCTTACATGCATGTCGACCACTGTTCACTGTTTTCCTGAGGCCAACGGGTGGCGGTGAGCCCGGGCGCGAGGGCCCTTTCATCGCTGCTTGCAGCTTTAATTTATTATTGTTATCTTAGATTTTTCCCCGTTTAAATAGATAAAATTGTGACAGTCTGATAGGTATGACCTAAACCACCTAAACCACCTGTCACAGTCACCAGTTCCAGCACTATGTTTCCCAGCATCCCCTCTGTCCTGCACCTGCACGTCATCATCATCACCCGCACCTGAAGTCACTCATCATGATTATCACTCATCTGGACTCCCTTTATAAACAGTCACCTTGCTCACTAGTGTTGTCCGTTATCTTACATTGTTAGTGTGTGTATTCTGTATTCCTGTATGTTCCATTGAATTGCCTAGTAAAGTCTTGCTCTTAACTTATATTCCTCGTCATGAGTGTTCCTACACAGCTACCTGTAACAGAATAACGGACCGCCCTAATGGATGAATGGGCCAAATTCATCGACGAGGCTCGGGAGACTTCCCAGTTTTTTCTCCTTGCCACCAACAGCCAGCCAGAAACTATTCCAGATCAAGGCTAACTACCACGGACCCTGCAAACTCCCAGATACCACTCCCAGATACCACTTCCAGCTTGAACTGGAAGGAAGCCCTACTGAAGTTTTAATGAGCGCAGTTTCTGTGCTATGATGAGGCCTGAATGCTGACTGAAATTTTTCATAGATAGCGTTTTTTTGCAAGAAGGAGTGCAATTGACCCGTCGCCGGGAGTTTGATTGACAAGTGATCTAACCAATCATAACGCAGAATCCACCATTTTTTGTCCGACAAAGCAGTCAGGAGTTAGAAGATTAAACTCAATAAAGCTGAGCTCAAGTTCACATTAGAGAATCTCCTTGAGGATAAAGCATGTGGAATATCCCAACATCTTATTAAATATCTGAAGGAGACGGGACTAATAGAGAGAATATAGTTTTTTTTTTTTTTTTAGCAATCTGCCAATCATCTGATCCACACTCCAGTCTAGTAGGTGGCGGTAATGCTCCTAAAAGCTGGTTGCCAACCGCCAATCAAGTCAAAAGAAGATTAACCTCAGTGGACATGAACTTGAAAAATGGTGTGTACTGACTTCTTTCCATGTTTGAAACAACTTTCCTTCTCATGTTCATTCATGTTTATTTGATGCTGTAAAATTAACTAGTAAGAAGAGATGATTGGTTCACGAGCTGTTACGGTACACAGGAGGCAGACACAGATGTAAACAGGTAACTGTGGTTTTATTGACACCAGTAGAGCAAGGAGCAGTGAACAGGTAAGCAGTGATGAATCAATGGAAGAATAGATGATTAGAATGGAGATAGTTACTGTCCTTTTCCTTTCAGATATGGAGATCTGTGAACACGCTGGAGCTTGGAGATCGCTGGAGATGGCTGGAGCTGACTGGAGCACTCACACACAGAAGACGAGGCACACAGAGGGAAGGAGACACGCTGGAGACGGGTAAGTATGGAGCGAGGAGTCATTGAGGTAAGCATTAACGTGAGTATATGCGAACGAGACCGGACATGGAGTGCTGTGTGTGCGTGCTCTTTATGGTGCTGCTGATGAGTGCAATGATGAGGTGCAGGTGGCGGTGATCAGTACTCAGGGGATGGCGTGCGCTGTGATTGGTGGAGGTTGGAACCTGACGTGTCTGTGACACGAGCCTCTTGAGCTGAGGTGCTACAGCAATCCGTCACGACACATTAAAGAGCCACAAAACGGTTTTTATTGTTCAAATTTCTTAAAAAATTACACACTTTTTTTTTAAAGCTGGGACTTTGTTTAATATCATATGTAACCTGCTCTGTCTTGTCTGTCGATGTGTTGTCAGTGTCCTCTTTGCTCCGCGATGTATTTTACACTGCGTGTGGCATGATAGCACCATGGCTTGTTGGACAAAGCAACAGTAACTTAGGGGGGGCGGGTCTTTGCGAAGGGTTAATTAGACCGACACAACTTTTTCTAGTATTTTAGACATAAATGGAAGATTTGAAATAGGTCTGTAATTTGCTAATACATTTGGATCTAATTGTGGTTTCGTAATGAGGGGCTTAATAACTGCTAACTTGAACAGTCTTGGGACATGACCTAGAGATAAAGACGAGTTAATAATATAGAGAAGAGGCTCTTCTGCTACAGGTAACAATTCTTTCAGCAGTTTAGTGGGTATTGGATCTAGTAAACATGTTGGTTTAGATGCAATGATAAGTTTATTTAGCTCTTCCTGTCCTATAGTTATAAAGCACTGCAACTGTTCTTGATGGGCATTAATTGAAGCTGAATCATAAAACGCTGTCAAAGGTTGTACATTTACAATTGTATTTCTGATGCTTTTGATTTTCTCAGTAAAGAAATTCATAAGGTCATCACTACTAAACTGTAATGAAATGTTTTGTTCTGGTGATGTCTGTTTATTTGTTAATCTAGCCACTGTACTAAACAAGAACCTTGGATTGTTATTTTCTATGACTTTCCGGAGATGCTCGCCCTGGCTGCTTTTAGAGTCTTTCTGTAATGGGACAAGCTGTCTTTCCATGCGATTCTGAAGACCTCTAAACGAGTTTGTCTCCATTTGCGATCTAGATTACGAGTTTCTCTCTTGATAGCGTGAGTAATACTGTTGTACCATGGTGTAGTATTTTTTTAATCTCATAGGTGCAACAGTATCTAATGTACTAGAGAAAATGGTGCACATACTGCTAGTCATTTCCTCAAGTTCATTTGTGTGTTTAGGTACAATGAGCAGCTGAGACAGATCAGGCAGGTTATTTGTGAATTTATCTATAGTTGTCGGGAGAATTGTTCTACTTAGTCGATATTGCGGCTCAATTTGACAAACATCAGCAGTATGCAGTACACATGTTACAAGGTAGTGATCAGTGACATCATCACTTTGTGGTAGAATTTCTATATCGGTAGGATTGGTTCCATGTGATGTAATTAAATATAGTGTATGATTAAAATGGTGAGTGGATCCAGTGACGTTTTGTTTGACCCCAAAGGAGTTTAGTAAATCTGTAAATCCCCTAACACATCATTTGTATTGTCTACATGAATGTTAATATCCCCAACAATCAGCGATTTATCAATGTTGACCAATAGGTCTGAGAGAATGTCTGCAAACTCTTTCAGGAAATCAACATAAGGCCCTGGAGGTCTATAAACGGTAGCCAAAGCAAGAGATAGTAGTGACTTTTTACTTATCAGAATCAGAAAGAGCTTTATTGCCAGGTATGTTTACACATACTAGGAATTTGTTTTAGTGACAGAAGCTCCACAGTGCAACAGAGTGACAGCAACAAGACAAGACACAGATAATAAAAATAATAAAAGAATAATATACAAATATACAAGATAGACAAAGTGAAAAAAAGCAAAAAACAATATATAATATAGACAATTTGTATGTACAGTTATGATGTGTGCAAATTAGAAATACAAATAAGTATGTGTTTTAAGTAAATAATGTATTATAGTGTTGTGTGGTCCATGTTTGTCAAGTGTTCATGAGATGGATTGCTTGAGGGAAGAAACTGTTCCTGTGTCTGGTCGTTCTGGTTCTCAGAGCTCTGTAGCGTCGACCAGATGGCAACAGGTCAAAGAGGGAATGTGCTGGATGTGAGGGGTCCAGAGTGATTTTCTTTGCCCTTTTTCTCACTCTGGATAAGTACAGTTCTTGGAGAGTGGGGAGGGTTGTACCAATGATTCGCTCAGCAGACTGGACTACCCTCTGTAGTCTTCTGAGGTCAGATTTGGTAGCTGAGCTGAACCAGACAGATATAGAAGTGCAGAGGATGGATTCAATGATGGCAGAGTAAAACAGTATTTCAGTAGCTCCTGTGGCAGGTTGAACTTCCTCAGCTGGCGAAGGAAGTACAACCTCTGCTGGGCCTTTTTCACAATGGACTCAATGTGGTTGTCCCACTTCAGGTCCTGGGAGATTGTGGTGCACAGAACTCCACTGCAGTCACAGTGCTGTTCATGATGGTGAGTGGGGGGAGAGCAGGGGGTTTCTCCTGAAGTCTACAATCATCTCCACTGTCTTGAGCGTGTTGAGCTCCAGGTTGTTAAGACTGCACCAGACAGCCAGCTGTTCAACCTCCAGTCTGTAAGCAGACTCGTCACCATCTTGGATGAGGCCGATCAGTGTGGTGTCGTCTGCAAACTCCAGGAGCTTGGTCTTTAGAGATGCAGTCATTGGTGTACAGGGAGAAGAGCAGTGGGGAGAGAACACAGCCCTGAGGGGCGCTGGTGCTGATGGTGCGGGTGCTGGATGATAATTTTCCCAGCCTGACTAGCTGCTGCCTGTCTGTCAGATCCACTGACAGACAGAAGTGGGCACGGAGAGCTGAGTTAATTTGGGCTGAAGGTGTGATGGGATGATGGTGTTAAAAGCCGAGCTGAAGTCCACAAACAGGATCCTCACATAAGTCCCTGGTCTGTCCAGATGCTGCAGAACATAATGCAGTCCCATATTGACTGCATCATTCACAGACCTGTTTGCTCGGTAAGCAAACTGCAGGGGGTCCAGTAAGGGTCCAATGATGTCCTTCAGATAAGCCAAAACCAGTCTTTCAAATGATTTCATGGCCACAGATGTTAGAGCCACAGGTCTGTAGTCATTAAGTCCAATAATTTTGGGTTTCATTGGGACGGGGATGATGGTGGAGCGTTTGAAGCAGGAGGGGACTTTGCACAGCTCCAGTGATCTGTTGAAGATCTGTGTGAAGATGGGGGGCAGCTGGTCAGCGCAGGTTTTCAGACAGGCTGGTGAAATGCTGTCTGGGCCTGGTGCCTTTTTTCTCTTGTTCTTTCTGAAGACCTTGCGTACGTCATCTTCACTGAACTGAATTGCAGGTGTGGGGGTGACGGGTGTTGCAGGAGGTGTGAATGGTGTTTTTTCAAACCTGCAATAAAGCTCGTTCAGATCATTGATTCTCTACAGAGCTGGGGGATGGTGTCTTGTAATTGGTGATGTCTGTCAGACCTTTCCACACTGAAGCTGTGTCATTAGAAGATAATTGATTCCGAAGCTTATCGGAATAATTCCTCTTTGCCACTCTGATCTCTTTTTCCAGTGTATATTTGGCCTGTTTGTACAAGACACTGTCCCCATTTCTGCGAGCATCTTCTTTGGCCTGACGGAGCTGGCTGAGTTTTGCAGTGAAACCGGGTTTGTCGTTCTTGTAAGTTAAATGAGTCTTTGTAGGAATGCACAAATCCTCACAGAAAGTGATATATGATGTAACAGTCTCTGTGAGCTTGTCCAGACCGGTGGCAGCAGCTTCAAAAACACTCCAATCAGTCCATTCGAAACAGGCTTGTAAAGCCTGCTTTGTTTCGGTGGTCAGTCTCTTTACAGTCTTTGCTACAGGTTTAGCTGATTTCAGTTTCTTCCTGTAGGTCGGTATGAGATGAACTAAACAGTGATCAGAGAGCCCCAAAGCTGCCCGTGGGACAGAGTGATATGCATCCTTTATTGCTGTGTAACAGTGATTCAGTGTATTACTGTCTCTGGTGGGACAAGTAACATGAGTCCGGGTGTTGTTGCTCACTCTCTGTGATCATATCAGCTTGTATCTGTAAAGCCGAGCTCACGTGCGCTTGCGGAGTAATGTAGACACTCACCAGAATGAACAAGCAAAACTCCCACAGCGAATAGAACGGTTTGCAGTGAATGCAGAGTGTTTCAAGATCGGGACAGCACATCTTTAACACAGTTACATCTGAACACCACCTTTCGTTGATGTAAAAGCACATCCTGCCGCCGCGGGATTTCCCCATTGATTCTGCGTCGCGATCTGATCTAAACAGCTTAAAGCCCAGCAGACTTAACACGCTGTCCGGAATGTCGTCGTTCAGCCAGGTTTCCATGCACAGAGCAGTCAAGGTCGAAAAATACTTATTTGCCCAGGAGAGAAGAAGGAGTTTGTCTGTTTTGAGAGAGCGGAGATTCGCCAGATGGATGCTAGGCAGCAGCGTTCTTAATAGCTCTTCTTAGCACTAATTCTTAGCGCGCTTCCCCCATCTACGTGTCCTGAAGCGTCTCAACAGCGCTGCCACTCCGCCAACTACAACATTCAACAAAACGTCTGAATAATAGAAATCCGGTAAAAGATTTTGTGGTGTGTACTGCCAAATGTTCAGCAGTTCATCCCTGGTAAAACTGATTGTGTTTGAAAAACAAAAAACAGGAAAAACTAACAAAAACTGTACAAACACTGGAGAGCTAAGCACTGTGGCTGGCATGCGCGGCACCATCGTAACAGAAAAAGCCCTTTTATCTGAGAGTGTAACATTTAGCACAAGAACTTCAAATGAATTAAACCTGTAGTTTGTTTTCTGAATAACGTTAAGCATATCTCTATAGATTGTTGCAACACCACCGCCACGGCCAATCAGATGGCATTTGTTTTTATAACAGTAGCCAGGTGGACTAGACTCATTAAGACTGAAATAATCATTTGGTTTAAGCCATGTTTCAGTAAGGCAAATTACATCAAGACTATTATCTGTGATCATTTAATTTATAATAACCGCCTTAGGTGTCAGCGATCTAATGTTTAGTAGCCCTAGATTTAGAAATTGTTTTTGTTCAGTAATTTTGTGAATTTCTGGTTTGATCACAATCAGATTTTTTCTAGATCCTTTATTTTTATTGTTAAACCTCACAATTCGGGGTTTTGAGGTTTGATTTACTAGTCATACAGTGCGTAGCGTCTTGGACATGTTCTCCGATAGAAGATCAGCTCTGATTCTAATCCCAGAAAAGATTCCAATTATTTATAAAGAGCAGCTTCTGTTCATTACACCAAGACATTAACCATTCATTTAAAGCAAATAATCTACTGAACCTTTCATGTACGTCGGAAGAGGTCCAGACATGATCTTCGTCATGGGTGATGTGGCTCGTACCATCTCGATCAGGCTCCTGAAGCCATGCATCAGCACCTCCGTCTGCCACAGCTTAATGTCATTCACCCCCGCATGCAGAACAACAGCTCTGATGCTCTCGTCAACATTCAGGATCGCAGGTACTTGCGCAGCGACATCGAGAACACGAACACAAGGAAAACAGTGACTGCACACCTTACCTTTAGCTGAGATAGCGTGGACGTGATCAAAGATAGAGTCACTGATGATCATGCCGTCGTGTTCCACCTCACAAAGAGGGAAGAAGCGGTCCCTCGTCGAGATCTCGAAGACCAGGAGCGGCGGAGGGGGAGAGGTCCTGGTCCGAGGCCTGGATCCCGCCTTCCATGGCTGAAAAACCCAAGGTCCCTGGTGTGACGGCGCCGGAGTGAACGAGGGCTGGGATGAGCGCGTTCTGGGTGCTCGGGCCCTGTGCATAATGTGTAAATAATGTTGGGGATGTGTTCACCTGCTGTAAAAAGAGAAAATGATTTTAAGAGGAAAAACCAAGCAATTAGGAATCAACTCGATGGAGCTCTAACTCAAACAGCGCGGCAGCAACAAACAGCTGTTGAGCTTCACAAAATAGAAAGTGGCTGTAAGAAAATAGTTAAAGCATTGAAAATCCCCATTTCCACTATCAGGGCAATAGTTAAGAAGTTCCAATCAACTTGGAGGGGTGCGTGCTCTGCTGCTGACCCTGTACCGCACCAGCGTTTTATCGCTGATTACTTTTATTTTTTACAATTATATGAGTTGTGAGTTTGATCCAGGTTGGAGTTTAAGTAAAATTTGAAGTCGTTAATGTTTGCGTGTGAAATGGAGATTCTTAAGTTAGTACTTTTCCTGTGCTTGGCAGTCGGCCTGATTAACTGCGTGCAGCTGACGGGGAGCAACAGGCTGATATACGCGAGGGAGGACTTGTTATCTATGGTGTATCACAGCCCTGTTGAGGATGAACAATTTTTAAAGGCCATAAAGGATATAAGGTAAGGACCCCATCCAGATGGAACAGCTAAGAACAAACTTAAGAAAAGGGGATCCAGAGGTGTTGTGAAACAGCGGGTCAGACTCAGAGGGAATAAACCTCCACTGCTGGTGATCACATTGATTAATGCTCGCTCAATTAACAATAAGATGGATGAACTGGCTGCTAAAATGGAATTTGATTGTGATTTTAGAATGAGCAGTTTCTTTTGCCTTATGGAAACCTGGTTAAGAAATCAGCCGAATCCTACGCTAAATGGATATACTACCATCAGAGCCAACAGAGAGCAGGAAAAATCATGCAAGTCAGTTGGAGGTGGTGTATTTTTGCTGATAACAAATGGGCTAAGGATTTGTACATCAGATTATGAAATTGTCTTTTAGACCCTTTTATTTGCCAAGAGAATTTGGCCAAATAACTATAATACTGACTTATGTTCCTGGTCCGAATATGGAATTGGCTGCTGAAAGACTAGCGGAGAGCTATAATTGTGCCATCTCCCAATCTACTGAACAACCAGTTTTTATTCTAGGAGATTTTAACACGTGCAGCCTGTGCGATCATCTCCCTTCATTGCAGCAATATGTAACTTTTCTAGCTCGTACTCTGGACTGTTGTTGTGGAAAAGTTAAGGACGTATAAAAAAACCTTATGCTGGCCACCTTTGGGTCAATCTGACCACAATGTTGTACATTTGCTATCTAAATACAGAAGCAAACTCAAGCAGCAAGCAGTGGTTACTAAGAGCATTCAGGTATGGACTAATGATTCTGTTGAGCAGCTCTAAGACTGTTTTGATGTTACGGACTGGGACTTCTTTTTTGATTCTGGAAAGGATATGAATGAAATAACGGACACAATCTCAGCCTATATACAATTCTGTGAGGGAAATGTGTCTGTGTCAGGTGCCATGGTGGATAAACACTCACATTGAGGAGGAATGCAGCAAGGAAGACTTTAATCAACAATCCAGGAAACAAGAGAAACACCATCAACACAAACATAAAATACAGACGAGAACCGTCAAAGACTGAGGGAGAACACAGGGAATATATATACACGGAAAACAGAGGGGCAAATGAGGCTAATTAACAAGACACAGCTGGGACTAATGAACTCAAATCAGGGTAATCAGGGGAACAAACTAGTGGTGGGAAAACTAAGGACAAAGGATATGTGACAAAGAACATAAACACAGAACCCTGACATTACTCCCTCCTCCCGAAAGGCGTGACCTCACACCAAAAGAGTCCTGTGCCCCCCAACCCACTGAATTTTCTTGGGAGGAGCTCTGGGACCTTGTGGACTGGAGCTGGCTTGTGGGTTGGAGCTGGCTCAGGGACTGGAGCGGAGTCTGGAGCAGACTCAGGGACTGGAGCCATCACTGGACGCTGGTCAGGGGCTCGAGCCATGGTGTGGGTGGCCCAAACACACACATGTAAGCACCAAGACAGGCACTATAATATCCTCTGGGACTCAGGACAAAGGAGAGAGTTGCCTCTGGACTCGGGACGAAGGAGAGAGTTGCCTCTGGACTCGGGACGATTCTGGGCTCTGACCATCAGTCAGAAGTCCTCTAGAAGCTCTGGAGAGGACTTAGGCATGGTGGGCGTTTTCGCTGAGGGCTCAGGCATTGCAGCAGCCATCTTGACCGAGGGCTCAGACTTGGAGGCGGTCATCTTGACTGAGGGCTCAGGCGTGGTGGTGGCCATCTTGCGACAAGGCTCTAGAGTGGCGGCCATCTCGCAACGAGGCTCAGGGATGGTGGACATCTTGCGACGAGGCTCTGGAGTGCCGGCCATCTTGTGACGAGGCTCTGGAGTGGTGGCCATCTTGCGACAAGGCTCAAGGATGATGGCCATCCTCATCACTGCACTGAAGACTTGGGGATCACCAGAGGCGGTCCTCAGCCAGGATGGTGTTATAACGGTCACTTGTCAGGTGCCATGGTGGATAAACACTCACGATGAGGAGGAATGCAGCAAGACTTTAATCAACAATCCAGGAAACAAGAGAAACACCATCAACACAAATGTAAAATACAGACGAGAACCAACAAAGACTGAGGGAGAACACAGGGAATATATACAGGGAAAACAGAGGGGCAAACAAGGCTAATTAACAAGACACCGCTGGGACTAATTATCTCAAATCAGGGGAACAAGGGAACAAACTAGTGGCGGGAAAACTAAGGACAAAGGACATGTGGCAAAGAACATAAACACAGAACCCTGACAGTCTGGAACTAAAATGATCAGAATTTTCCCAAATAATAAGATATGGGTCACTAAGCTACGCTCTGATAAAAAGAGAGCTTTTTGTAGAGGGGATCTTACTACTTTTAAAGAGTGTAAAAGAGCTGTTAGGGGCAAACTGAGGGAAGCTAAATTAAACTATAAGAATAAGATTGAGGAAAAATTTACATCAGGGAATGTTCGGCAAGCATTGGTTGGTCTGAACACAATGATGGGCAGGAATGATAAAAGGCATAGCAACCTACCACTTACTATACCTATTAATGATATGAATAATTTTTTCAAAAGATTTGATACAGGGGTTGGCATTCTTAACCCCCTGGAGTCGGGTAGCAACGCATCGGCGCGTTTTGCAGAATTATTTTCACATTGTAGCAAAACAGACTTAAAATATTTTTGTCATACAGAGAGAAGTAATATATCAATTGAAAGTATAGAATGTTTTCTTTTATTTGTGTACACTCAAAGAGTAAAAACAAAATGTTGTGCTTTTTGCAAAATGAAGAAATCTAAGATGATGTGTGATCTGTCGTCTCCCTCTGAACGCAGTCCAATCCGATAGTTCTCAGAAAATGAAGTGTAACTTAGTGAATACTAATGAAACAAAAACGAGACTTATGTCTAAAGAAACTTTGAAATGTCAGGTTTTAAATCATGTAAGTCAAATCGAAAAAAAAAAAAATTCTCTGTTTATGTAATCTATATGAAAAGAGAGACATGTCAGACGTCCATGAGTCAGCTCATTATCCACTAATTCAGCCACGCCCACGGAGCGAGCGCTATTCAGACAATACTGTTCTGAGGCAATACATGTATACATCATCGCAATCATGTATTTTTTATCTTCAAAAGTGTCTATCTGCATGGATATAGCGATCTATGGATGCCTCTGTTAGTTCCTGGAATGTCACATGGTATGCCTGTTCTTCTAACGAGGCATTTGTGGACTAAATGTGCACAGAGCGCCCTCCGGCTGATGACAATAAATATTGAATAAATATTACTCCTCTATATAGAAAATTGACATAAATATATGAGATCCATCAATATTTCTCCAAATGTGCATGCTTTTAAGCTAAAAGTCTATATGAAATGCCAAGAGGTAACATGAATGTTCAGATGCTTTGCATCACAGAAATACATTATATTTTAAAGTATATTAAAATAGAAAACCATTATTTTAAATTGTAATAATATTTCACAGTATTGCTGTTTTTTCTGTATGTTTGATATACAGCATGATGAGCATGAGCGTTCTTTTAAAAACATTATAATAGTAATGCGTCCAATCTTTTGACTGGTACTGTAATTTAAACTGTAATAGGCCTATACAAAATTTTCTTCACATGATGTGCAATAATATGTGCATGCATGAGATCACAAAAATCTGTTTTTTGTTTTTTTTTGTCAAGAGTGAACATTATATTAACGTTGACACAATAGCTGATGTGATCCTGTTATCACAGAGGATTTTTTCACATAGCCTACGTGACTGAAAGGGCTCATTATGCTGGTCTTTATCTTCTCAGGTGTGAATCACAGCATTATTCATGAAGATTCATGCCATCATGCATACTGTGTGTCTTGACAAAAAGTGTCATACAAAATTTAAATCAATATATTGCTTTATATGAACTAGTAGGCAGGATAAGTTTACATCATTCTGAAGCAAAAATTTTATTCTACAACCTCAAATACCCAAATAAGTCTTGTGAACACATATTTAATATTTGGCCTTATTTCAGTGACTTAAGTTTTTTGTTTTTTCAATAACAACACATACACATTAGTCCTTCAAAAATACAAACATGTACATACATGTTGCTCACATATTATGGTAGCCTAGTTTGTGCTGAGTACAGTGTAATGACATCTTTTCCATTAATTTGTTTATGAACAACTGAAAAAAGCACAAATGTCAGGGCATGTCAAAACTTTCCCCAAATCAGCCTCAGACTAGAGAGGGTTAACTGTAACAGTATAGGTCAGACTATAACACATTGTTCCCCAATTACTTTGACAGAGTCTGATGTGGTTGCTTGCATTTCTACACAGTAAATTTTGCAGCGTTAAATTAACTCTTTAATGGTCGGTTTCCCTGACAGGGTTTAAATTAAGACAGGATAGGCCTTAATCTAGAATAGTTAATCGTGGCTTAAAAAATGGCTCTCTGAAACACAGATTAAGTACAGATTACTAAAACCTAAACTATGGAGTCCTGAATTAAAATAAACTAGATTAATTTAAAACCAACTGTGCTCATGTGAATTAGCATGAGAGAGGTTGCCTGTAAAACATGGAATGAACAAAGAAAAGCTTAAAATTGCATGGAAATGAGAAGCAAATCCAAGGAAAACAACGGCAGCAGAAGAAGACTGCAATAATAATAAAAAACTTTACTAAACAAGAGACAGATCTTTTAAAACAAGCAAAATACATAAACTGTAGAGGGAAAAAAGAGAAATGCCTGGAAATCTGTTTGTAATGAATTATATATATATATATAATAATCCTATGATTATTAATGCTTTTGTTTTTGTCCTTTACATAGCAACAGAGGAATTATTTTTTCCTATTTTTACCCTGAATAGGATTGAGTGAGCTTTACTTGGTGCTAAACATGTCTGTTTCGCCCTTGAGCAGATACTCCAAATATACACAATATAACAAACGCTGTTCCAGGAAATTCCCAATGGGCATCATGCTATCGCTGTGACTGAATAAAAAGAAGGTAGATTGTTGTTGATTGATAAAACATGAATAAAATAAACAGACGACTACAACAATACATGGTTTATATGTTTTCTTCAAGCCTTCTCTGGTATTTCCGTAATAATAAAAGTATATTTTTAATCCAATGCTATTTCAAACACTCAACTGACGTTATGAAGTAAGTTTGGAGTAAAAACACATTAAATGTGGTCTTTTGTTAGAAAAGAAGTTCATAAAGGCTTCTCATGTTTGGAAAGTTTGTATATTTGACGTGTGTTGCTTTTTCTAATGCAGTGCTCTCAGATGGAGCATCTTTTACTACTGATCACAGAGCAGCTCTTCACTAACACGCTGTGTACATATTTATATAATTAAAAATCGCAGCCTTTGCGATGTCATAATCACACTAAGCCAAATCACGATTTCGATTTCGATTTCGATTCGATTATGATTAATCGTGCAGCCCTAGTGTCATGGTTCAATTTCAAATCAGTGTGAAGTTTTCATTTGCAGTTCCATTTCCAAAAATCCATTCAAACCAAAATATCTGACTTCCTGTTGGTCGGAGCTAATTACTATAAATTGGAAAGTTGCCCGGCCTAATGAGAACAATATGTGTACCGAGTTTGGTGACTGTAGGTTAAACTAACCCACCACTTTTGTCAAAAGGTGGCGCTATAGAGGCCCTCCTCCCCACCTGTTTCTAAGGCTTTGCCCATGTCTACTGGATGACAGTCCTGACATGTTTCGAGTTTCATGCAATTTGAAGCATGCTAAGAGTCTCAAAAGCATCCAAAACAAATTTTGAAGTTTGATCTGTTGCTATGGCAACAGTATTTGAAAAATATCAAAAATCTTTTCACAGGTCTACAATCGCCATGTCTTGACATTATTCTAATGAAGTTTGAAGTAAATATGTTAAAAATAAGAGGGTGATCTCAAAGAATTTTGAAAGTGACACTTTCTGCTGCTGGTTGGTGGACTGTAACTTTGACTTACAATAGTCACATCCATGTGATCGGGCTCCTACAATGTACACACAGCTGAAGTTTCATAAAAAATAATCAATGTATGCAGAAGTTATAACACACTTCCTGTTTCTCTTATCTCTTACAAATTCATTGCCTTGCCACGGCCAAACCGTTTGAGATATAAAAAATCCGCTCACAATTTAGCATCCTCAAGGTCTTGACTTCATGCTTTGATCCAGAGCATGCGCTTTTCAAACAACCCATAATAGCTGACTTCCTGTTGAGCTGGCGTATAACTTAGAACATGAAAGTTGTTCGGCTCCATGAGGTCTGTATATGTACCAAGTTTCATACTAATACATGCAAGCGTGCATGATATACAGACCAAGTTTTCGGACCCCATTCAAGGGGGCGCGGTAGAGCCCCTGTGCCATGCCCGGGTCCAGCCTCTGCGGCGTTTTATTATGACTGGAAATGACGCGGACGATATGTGAATCAGTGTCCATCATTTTGCGAGCAACTGGTGATAAAGAAAAATGCCACATCGCAATATTGAAAATATTTTCATTTTAAACCATGAAGGCGAGCCAGTGGATATCACACGAACAATGTGCAAACTTTGCCTGAGAGTTATGCGGGTGAAGAGGTCTCAAACTCAAGTCAATTATTCACTAGAAACTGAAAGTAAAAACTCACTGAGCCTTTGGGATTTGTCGCTGCATTAATGGCGCATATCCTCTTGGAGACGATGCAAGATAAATTTATTATATTTTTAATATTATTATTATATTATATTAATTTATTTTCTTAATATTTCTCTTGTGGCCCACAGTGAGAAAAAAATAGTTTTTTTTTCGTGAATCGAGAAGTATTTTGTGTTAAACAAGTTGTTTTTTAATTGAGGAGTAAGCTATCTTTTTTTGTCCTCACAGCACGTCAGTTATGCGATGATGCGCTATGATATTGTGAGGCAAATTAATTGCAAAATTTAATAATAAAAGTAGCATGATAATAAGAAGAATAATTTAATAGCCATGCGTGTCTGTGAAGGGATACGCCACTGTGAAGGGATAAACGGCGTTCAGGCACAGCATCAATTAACTGTTTTATCCAAATCCACATGCATGGACTGTTCAGTGTTTAGTACTGCAATGTCCGAGTCTCTCCTGCCTCATGGTGTTTCTCGTTTGTTTTCAGTCAGTGCAAGCAAGAAACATTTACTAGACTATGGACTAGCTTTGACTCTCTGAACAGTGGAGCCAAATTTTTATGACCTCGGACGGTTGCGTGTGCATGCGCCAAACGCATCTTTCTGCGATCGCGGGCAAAGGAGTATCTTTGAAAGGCTCATGCGCTCAGGGGCAAAGCAGTATCTCTGAAGGACTTGAGTGCTCAACTATGCACGGAACGCGGGAAATTAAGTATACCCGGGCCTTAATCACTCCAAACTGTAGTGAACTGGAGCTGACAGCTCATATCGGGAAAAAATATGGTGTCGCCCATGCATTACAGTGTCGCCCATGCATTCAGGTGACATATCAGATGATTTTTACACAATCATTCAACAGTAGTTTGAATAGCCAAATAGACAATCCACTGTGCACCTAAACAAAATGCACCTAAATAACATGAATCTTTCATGGGTTCCCTTTCATGGGAACATCGACGCTGCGTTGAACGCTTTGGGATCACTTCTGCGTGATTACGTCTTGAAGCACTTGTGAAATCAAACCAATAGTGTGACGGTACATCAGAACGGGTGATGCCACGGACCAGGAAACTATAAAGCACTCCTGAGAACAAAGAACACCAGCTTCGGTGTCTTCAGCAGCTCTCTGGTGTTGTCTGTCAATTACATATACAGAAACAATCTCTTTTGGTTGAGAACAAGAGTATCAGTGTTACACCACATATGCTGTATATGTATATAAAAGACACTATAATGGCGAGCAAACAGCATCAGACTGTGTGCTTCTCCCTACCCTCATTACTTCACGGCTGGGGATACACACGAGCTCTGTTTTGTTTGTATGGGAGCGGAGCATGCCCAGGCCACCCTCGAGGGGGTTGTTTGCGGCATTGTGATAAGTTTAATATAAAACCTCTCCACTCCCGCCGGGCGCTCTTTGAGGAGGGTGCCGCGGCTCGCGTTCCTCGTGGTCAGGTCCTGCTTCTGCCGAGACAGAGCGGTGGATCATGGGGTTCGCAGATGAATCTGGTAGAGGGGTTAGAGACAGGTGCTGCCCTTTCTCTGCCCTTACCTGCCAGGTTCAGTGCCATTTCCCAAGTGGAAGCACGCTCTGTGCTTTCTTCCCCCTGGTTGAGGCACCGGTACTTCACATGTCCAGCTCTGAGGTGGATATTGTGATATTGATCTGAGGACTCGCCGCCTCACACACGTGTTCCAAAATCACACGTTTATTATTGTAACATCAAAAACAAATCAGTTGTGTTTGAAAGCTATGATTATTTTGTTTATTTGAAATATTCAGACCGTGATATACTTGTCTGATTATTTTCTCAATTTAACTGAGAAAAGTTAAATCAAATATCTTTCTGAATTTGTCAATTTACAAATATTAAAGATATATTTATATATATATATAAAGAAAGTGAACAGCAGTTTGAGTCGCATTCCTCCCAGTCCTCCCTATTCTATTCAATTCAATTCAATTCACATTTATTTGTATAGCGCTTTTCACGATACATATAATTTAAAAGCAGCTTTACAGAGAATGCATGTCAACATCACAGAACATTTAAAGAACGCAGTTAGCAAATAATGTAATAATTTAGGCAGTTAATTTACAATCACTGTTAGCAACTTAACTGAATGGAGAAGCAATGAGCTCCTGGAAAAATGAATTACATTAACAATAATTAGGATATAAGAAATTGTGCAATGTGCATGTTGATCCAGATGATTGCGTCTTCTGAAGTCCTCGCAGGAGTTGGCGCCGTCTCTTCATAGGTGTTGGTCATCTGAGGTCTTCTTAAGAGGCTGGATCCAAACTGAAGCTGATGTCCTCTCTAGTCATCTAGAAGATCAGTTAAGTACACGGGAGCTAAACCATTTAGAGCCTTATAGGTCATTAGCAATGCTTTATAATCGATACGAAACTTAATAGGTAACCAGTGTAGAGATGATAAAATTGGTGTTATATGATCATATTTTCTTGACCCGGTAAGAACTCTAGCAGCTTCATTTTGTACTAATTGTAGCTTGTTTATTGAGGAAGCAGGACAACCAGCTAATAATGCATTACAGTAATCTAGTCGAGACGTCATGAAAGCATGAACTAACTTTTCTGCATCAGAAATAGATAGCATATTCCGTATCTTAGCAATGTTTCTGAGGTGGAAGAAGGCTGTTTTTGTAACATATGAAATATGATTTTCAAAGGACAAGTTGCTGTCTAATATAACACCCAGGTCTTTAACTGTCGAGGATGGAGTAACAGTACATCCTTCTAAATGCAGATTGTTGTCTGAAAGATTCTGTGTACAGGTTTTTGGCCCAATAAGTAATACTTCAGTCTTATCTGAATTTAATAGAAGAAAATTACTAGTCATCCAATGTTTTTTTACTTTAATACATTCTGTCAGAATGGATAATTTAGAGATTTAATCTGGTTATGTTGAAATATATAACTGAGTATCATCGGCATAGCAGTGGAAACTAATTCCATGTTTTCTTATAATATTGCCGAGTGGCAGCATGTAGATTGACAATAACAGAGGGCCTAACACAGATCCTTGCGGCACTCCATAGTTTACTATCGTGATCTTAGATTTTTCCCCGTTTATATAAACAAAATTGTGACGGTCTGATAGGTATGACCTAAACCACCGTAATGCCTGGCCCTGAATACCAGTGTAATTTTGTAGTCGATCTAGGAGTATTTTATGATCTATAGTGTCGAACGCAGCACTGAGATCAAGTAACACTAGTATTGAGACACAGCCTTGGTCAGAAGCTATAAGTAAGTCATTTGTAATTTTAACGAGCGCAGTTTCTGTGCTATGATGAGACCTGAATCCTGACTGAATTTTTTCATAGATAGCGTTTTTTTGCAAGAATGAGCATAATTGGACTGACACCACTTTTTCTAGTATTTTAGACATAAATGGAAGATTTTAAATGGGTCTGTAATTTGCTAATACGTTTGGGTCTAATTGTGGTTTCTTAATGAGAGGCTTAATAACTATTAGCTTGAACGGTCATGGGACGTGAACTAGAGATAAAGACCAGTTGATAATATTGAGAAGAGGCTCTTCTGCTACAGGTAACAATTCTTTCAGTAGTTTAGTGGGTATTGGATCTAACAAACATGTTGTTGGTTTAGACGCAGTGATAAGTTTATTTAGCTCTTCCTGTCCTATAGTTGTAAAGCACTACAACTGTTCTTGAGGGGCGATAATCGAGGCTGAATCATAAAACTCTGTTAAAGGTTGTGCATTTACAATTGTATTTCTGATACTTTCGATTTTCTCAGTAAAGAAATTTATAAAGTCATCACTACTAAACTGTAATGAAATATTTTGGTCTGGTGGTGTCTGTTTATTTGTTAATCTAGCAACTGTACTAAACAAGAACCTTGGATTGTTTTGGTTATTTTCTATGAGTTTGCGGAGATGCTCAGCCCTGGCTGCTTTATAATGGGACGAGCTGTCTTTCCACGCGATTCTGAAGACCTCTAAACGAGTTTGTCTCCATTTGCGTTCTAGATTATGAGTTTCTCTTTTGATAGCGCGAGTAATACTGTTGTACCAAGGTACAGTATTTTTCTCTCTAACCTTTTTAAATCTCATCGGTGCAACAGTATCTAGTGTACTAGTGAAAATGGTGCACATACTGCTAGTCATTTTCTCGAGATCATGTGTGTGTTTAGGTACGATGAGCAGCTGAGACAGATCAGGTAGTTTATTTGTGAATTTATCTATAGTTGTCGGGAGAATTGTTCTGCCTAGTCGATATTGCGGTGCATATCATCAGTATGCAGTACGCATGTTACAAGGTAGTGATCAGAGACATCATCATTTTGCGGTAGAATTTCTATATCGGTAGGATTGATTCCATGTGATATAATTAAATCTAGTGTATGATTAAAACGGTGAGTGGGTCCAGTGACGTTTTGTTTGACCCCAAAGGAGTTTAGTAAATCTGTAAATGCAACCCCTAACGTATCATTTGTATTGTCTACATGAATGTTAAAATCTCCAACAATCAGCGCTTTATCGATGTTGACCAATAGATCTGAGAGAAAGTCTGCAAACTCTTTTAGGAAATCAGCATAAGTCAAGTCAAGTCACCTTTATTTATATAGCGCTTTTTACAATGCAGATTGTGTCAAAGCAGCTTTACATTGATAACTGGTACATCATTTTTGCTGCACAGCAGCTCTTCAACAATAGTGTCAATGCAGGCAGATCAAAGCACTGTTGAATAAATGTCAAGAATACTGTTGAATATCAAATGTCAAGTCAAATGTCAAGTGTCCCCAACTAAGCAAGCCAAAGGCGACAACGGCAAGGAACCCAAACACCAATAGGTGACATCAGGTGGCAAACAAGTGGCAAATAGGTGTTAAAATGGAGAAAAAAACCTTGGGAGAAACCAGGCTTAGTCGGGGGGCCAGTTCTCCTTTGGCGAACAGTGCTTTGTTACGAATCAGGTTGCTATCATAAGTCTGATAGGATCGCAACAATCAAAGTATTTATTTCAGTTCCATCCAGTTGAGGATCGTATTCATCATGGATGGTTTGTTGAGGAACTGTGCTACTGGCTGTCGTGTCGATGAGGCCTTCACAATGGATGAACTAGTTGACTCGATCTCTGCTGATACTTCAGGGCTGCGTTGTGGTCATGTCCAATTGAAGATCGTATTCATCACGCCGGTATGGTCGGCTTGTTGAGGAACTGTGGCACTGGCTGTCGTGTTGATGATGTCTTCACAATGGATAATCTAGTCGACTCGATCTCTGCTGATACTTCAGGGCTGCGTTGTGGTCGTGTCAAGGCGCAGGTCCTTGGTCTCAGCTGGATACGGCCTGGATCCGGTTGACTACGGTAAACCTCGGGATAAACAGAAAGACTAGTATTAGCATAGATGCCATTCTTTTTCTGATGTAACGAGTACATCTGGTGTTATAGGAAGTGTTCCCGGTTCTGGCTGACCTAATTTATGCAGCCTAATAATCCTTTAACGGATTTGAAAATATAAATTGATAATGTGTTATGTGTATGCCAGGTTAAAGAGATGTTTTTAGTCTAGATTTAAACTGACAGAGTGTGTCTGCATCCCAAACAATGCTAGGAAGATTCTTCCAGAGTTTGGGTGCCAAATAGGAGAAGGATCTGCCACCTGCGGTTGATTTTGAAATTCTAGGTATTATCAGCTGGCCTGAATTCTGAGATCGTAATAAACGTGAAGGATTATAATGATTTAAGAGCTCGCTCAGGTACTGGGGAGCTAAACCATTTAGTGCTTTGTAAGTAATTAGCAAGATTTTAAAATCTATACGATGTTTAACAGGAAGCCAATGCAGTGATGACAGAACTGGGCTAATATGGTCGTACTTCCTAGTTCTAGTAAGAACTCTAGCTGCTGCATTTTGTACGAGCTGTAGTTTATTTATCAAGCGGGAGGAACAACCACCCAGTAGAGCGTTACAGTAATCTAGCCTTGAGGTCATGAACACATGAACTAACTGTTCTGCATTTTTCATTGAGAGCATGTCATAGTTTAGATATATTTTTAAGATGGAAGAATGCGGTTTTGCAGATGCTAGTAACATGGCCTTCAAATGAAAGATTGGTATCAAAGAGCACACTCAGGTTCCTAACTGATGACGAAGACTTAACAGAGCAGCCATCAAGTGTTAGACAGTATTCTAGGTTATTGCATGAAGTAGTTTTCGGTCCAAAAATTAGAATCTATGTTTTTTCTGAATTTAGTAATAGGAAATTACTGGTCATCCAGTTTTTTATATCAGCTATACATTCTGTTAATTTAGCGAATTGGTAAGTTTCATCAGGGCGTGAAAAAATATAGAGCTGAGTATCATCAGCGTAACAATGAAAACTAACGCCATGCTTCCTAATGATATCTCCCAAGGGTAGCATGTACAGAGTGAAAAGCAATGGTCCTAGTACTGAGCCTTGCGGTACTCCATATTTAACTTGTGATTGATATGACATCTCATCGTTTACTACTACAAACTGATAACGGTCAGATAAGTATGATTTGAACCATGCCAATGCAATTCCACTAATGCCAACATAGTTTTCGAGTCTATTTAGAAGAATATTGTGATCTTTGACTAAATGTAGTATACACGAGACTAGATAATGATCTGAGATGTTGTCACTCTGCTGCAGAATTTCAACGGCATCAATATCGATTCCATGTGACAATATTAGATCTAAAGTATGATTACGAAAATGAGTGGGTCCTGACACGTGTTGTCTAACACCAATAGAGTTTAGAATGTCTGTAAATGCCAATCCCAATAAGTCTTTTTTTATTATCTACATGGATATTATTTGTTGAACATCAATTAAATTTTTACCATTAAATGGGTTTGGAAGTTTTTTGTTTTTACTAATTCGGGGTACAGACACAGTCTCTATGTGATAATATCTAGGTGTAAGAGTTTCTATGTGTTGGGATTTATCTGACTTCTGTAACGTGAGGCAGCTAGCAGACGGTCGGTTTAGCCAGTCTGTCTGCTTCCTGTCCTGGGCCCCAGTTTGTCATGTTTCAGCTCTAAGACTATGTGCCATATTACTAGAGAGAAGAGCAGCACCATCCCGGGACGGATGAATACCAGATCAGGTTTCAACCAATTGTCTATGAAACCTATATTATTCTGCGGACACCACTTAGACAGCCAGCCATTGAGTGATGATAATCTGCTAACTATCTCATCACTCCGACGAACAGGAAGGGGACCAGAGCAAATTACTTCTCCTGACATTGTACTTGCGAGTTCACACACCTCTTTAATGTTAATTTTAGTGATCTCCGACTGGCGAAGTCGAACATAATTTGTGCCGACGTGAATAATAATTTTAGAATATTTACGATTAGCACTAGCCAGCACTTTTAAATTTGCTTTGATGTCAGGTGCTCTGGCTCCCGGCAAACATGTGACTATGGTGGCTGGTGTCTCTATTTTCACGTTCCGTGTAACAGAATCGCCAATAACTAGGGCACTTTCAACTGAATTCTCAGTGGGTGCATCACTGAGTGGGGAGAACCTGTTTGATGTTCTTATTGGAACGGAAGAGTGGTGTTTTCCACGGCTAGGCCGCCTCTCCGTTACCCAAGTGCCCTGCTGCGCGGGCTCTACAGCCGGAACCAAACAATGTACAGAGTTCACTAAGCTAGTCGCATCCAAAACAGTCTCTGAAGCCCCTGCATTGTAGCATATGCACACGTATCAGGATAAGCAATAAACTTTGGAATGTTCAGAATGCTTTTAGCATGCTGGACTGGGTTGTAAAATCTAATCTCGGCTCCAACCGGTCTGCAAAGATGAGCCCACTTGACAACGTTGTGGCCTGGCCGAAACTAAACAGAGATGTCAATTTCCTAGCTCTAAGGACATCAAAGGGGCCCCTCATGTGGACTACGGACCAGATCACATTCCAACACACACCACACACACACAGACACATACAAAAACACACAAACATACATTTTTGACTGTATATGTAAAATACAACTGTGCCAAAATATACCCATCATGTATTTCGAGCATATGCATGTTTCCTAATGTTTAGACTTAGTTTAAATGAGTGTATTTGTGCTAGTGTGCATTTTAATGATGGAATTTTGCCTGTAAACCATAACTTCCTTTATATGCCTGTCTGATCTATCGAGTTTGATCTCGTTTTAAAGCTCTGGCTACTGATCATTCACTGAGATATGTCACATAGCTGACAAATGCATTTTTCTATGTGTTTAATGATACTGTGAAGAAAGTACTCCATCTCGAAATCTGATCTGATAGTCGTAAATTCAGCTTGGAGACAAGACAAAGAAAGAGCTTGCCCGCCAACTTTGCATCCATGTCATTGGCTATTCCACCTCAAGGAGGTGTGTTGGCTTATCTGTCATAAAAAGGGAACACCAGGATTCTCCTGTGTGTTCTCCCGACGGCCCTGAATCATTCACGCACGTCTCTCCTGGACGTCACGGCGACGCGCTTCCATCGCGCTCATCTATCGGGAACACCACCTCCTTGGACTCCCTCTTTCTTCTTTCTTCTCTGTCATCTTACGCATCAGTTAAACCTCGTTTGAAAACCCCGCCGGAGAAACCCTCTCGGAAAGGACCAACCACGCCAGGCGCATTGAAACTCTGCTGCACACCGACTTGAACCATACGCAAGTATTGTAATATCTCTGAAATTTGTTTAAACTTATTTCTGTGCTGGCTCTCTCAAAGGGTTAACTGCCCTAATTTGCCATTCTTTGACCATCCTTCCTTTCCCGTCTCTACGTTCCCTTTTGTATATTTTTTGTATATTCTGTATTTAGACGTATAACCTATGTATTAGTAGTTTTCATATATTAAATACATTATATCCATGCTCTTTGTTCTCTTGCTCATTCAACAAAGACCAGGTCACTTTAACGTTTCGATCCTATATCCTTGCTTTATGTTTGGATGCTAGAATAGGAAGTCTTTCTCGTGGCCAGAGAACAGACCTTCCTTTTAATAACATTCTGAGGAGCTATAGTTTGCCGGACAAATGAACAGTTTCTCTAAATAATTATTAAACCAGAACTAATCATATATATAATTGATTACAATTTGTTGTAATTAATTCACCATATATGGTTAATTCCCCCTTGGGTCGGTATGTGCATAATAATTCATAAAGCTTTATGAATTATTATATTCATATTCCACCCATAAATTGATTAACAACTGTGCGAACTCTTACAGCATTCTTACTATCCTCGATTAAAGTTTGGATGCGTGTCTCTAATTCTGAGATTCTCTCTGTCAGCCTGACTATTTCCCTACATTTATGACATGTAAATCCCTCGTCACTGACAGAGAAAGCTATACTGAACATGTGACAAACTGAACACGAAATAACACTGGGAGAGGATGATATGACTCACCGTGTTTGTAGACTGATCCGATCCGAGTTACCACAGCTGTTTGATGAACGCGTTGAAAGAGGAGCGCGCGAGACTGATGACAAGTTAACAAGCTAGCGAGATGCAAGAGCGTTGTAACAGCGATTTAGATTCAAAGATTACAAGCCAGCGATGTCAGATTAATGTGGTAGGCAATGATAATAATATAAGCAACAATGAATAAAAGTAAGAGATTCAATAAAAGTAAGAGAAAACAAAGCTATACGGAGATGCAAACCACCAGCAGCGAGGCAGCGAGCAGAGGCAGCGAGGCATAAGGCCCTGGAGGTCTATAAACGGTAGCTAAAGCAAGAGATAGTAGCGACTTTTTACTTATATCTGAGAGTGTAACATTTAGCATAAGAATTTCAAATGAATTAAACCTATAGTTTGTTTTCTGAGTAACATTAAGATTATCTCTATAGATTGTTGCAACACCACCGCCACGTCCAATCTGACGGCATTTATTTTTATAACAGTGGCCAGGTGGACAAGACTCATTAAGGCCGAAATAATCATTTGGTTTAAGCCATGTTTCAGTAAGGCAAATTACATCAAGACTATTATCTGTGATCATTTCATTTATAATAACCACCTTAGGTGTCAGCGATCTAATGTTTAGTAGCCCCAGCTTTAGAAATTGTTTTTGTTCAGTAATTTTGCGAATTTTTGGTTTGATCACGATCGGATTTTTTCTAGATCCTTTATTTTTATTGTTAAACCCCACTATTCGGTGAATAGACACAGTTTCTATAGACTGTACTACACTCACATTTCTATCAATTAAGTGGGCAGAACACAGACTGTGATTTGAGGTTTGACTTACTAGGCTTACTAAGCATCTTGGAGATGTTCTCTGACAGAAGATCAGCTCCGATGCTGCTGGGGTGCAAGCCATCAGCACGGAAGAGCCTAGGACGCTCCCAGAAAAGATTCCAATTATTTATAAAGAGGAGCTTCTGTTCATTACACCAAGACATCAACCATTCATTTAAAGCAAATAATATACTGAACCTTTCATGTCCTCGTCGGTACGTCGGAAGCGGTCCGGACACGATGATCCTCGTCGCGGGCGATGTGGCTCGTACCGTCTCGATCAGGCTCCAGAAGTCTTGCTTCAGCACCTCCGTCTGCCGCAGCCCTGCGTGCAGCACTACAGCTCCAATGGTCTCAGCACCGTTGAGGATCGCGGGAACCTGCACAGCGACATCAAGAACACGAGCACCAGTGACTATGCACCTTACCTTTGGCTGTGGTAGCGTGGACGTGGCGGACGATGGAGTCTCCGATGACCACGGCGTCGCGTTCCGCCTCGCGAAGAGGGGAGAAGCGATTCCGCGTCGAGACCTCGAAGAACGGTGGCGGCGGTGGAGGAGAGGTCCTGGTCCGAGGCCTGGTTCGCGCCTTCCGCTGCTGAAGAACCCAAGGTTCCTGGTGTGATGGCGCCGGAGTGAACGAGGGCTGGGATGAACGCGTTCTGGGTGCTCGGGCCCTGTGCAGAGAAACACACGGTGTAGAGGAAGCAGGAGTGTTAATATCGTGCTGCAAACTTACCAAGGAGCAGTGAGCGTCAGCACGGGAAGTTTCCAGCGCTGTCTGCTGCTCGCATAGCTCGGCCTGCTTCTCGAGAAGGGTCCGAATCTGTCGCTCCATGTCCTCCAGTTACAACTGCACCGCATGCAGCTCAAACTTGTCCTCACCTGCACACAAAGGTAGAGAAACATCCGATACACTCGCCATTAGAATAGATGAACAATAATATAGTGAGAGAAGAGTACAGACACTAGAGTGACCATGCCGCCATTGCTAACGGGCTAAAGCTAATAGCTAATGTTCGGGAAGTCGGATAAAACTAGCGATATCAAGGTAATCCGAGTGTTTTTTGTGTAAAATATTGTTGGGGATGTGTTCCCCACCCGAAAAAGAAAGAGTGATATGTTATAAGTTTGATTTTAAGAGACAAAAACAAGCAATTAGGAATCAGCTCGACTGAGCTCTAGCTCAAACAGTGTGGCAGCAACAAACAGGAAGTGACGTCAAACACTAGTGATGGCGACAAACACTACAAAGCGAGTAGGGATGCACACGATTTATGTGTTGTTTGCTGGGAGTGGAGCATGCACGTCAGTTCACAGCTGACAGTGTTCATTCATAAAAATGTCCCAAAGTGTAAAGAGAAGTATGCACTAGCAGAAGTTTTTAGCTCCACTCCTGTTGGTTTTATTCTCGAGGGAATAAACGTCTAACTCAAGGCTCGGATCTCGCGTTTCCCGAGGCAGTGCATGGATTAAGCCGGCAATGAGAATATATAGCTCGGATCTCGCACTTGCCGAGGCAGCGCGTAGATTAAGTCTGCAATAAAGAATATACGGCTCGGATCTCGCGTTTGCCGAGATAGATTACGTGCCCGTAATACACACACATATATATATATTTGGAGGGAACTGAGCAGACGGGAGTTTCCCTTTCTCTCTTTCCCTATAATACCTTGCAAACTATTACGAGCTATAATTCTTTTTGTATTCTAATATATTCAGCCTGTCATTTTTGCCTGTTTGTTTCTGAATGCATTTAATTTGAGGATTAAATGAAATATTGAATACATTAAATTCCGAGGAATTTAAAAGAAAAGAGGCCGGTCTGCCAACCATGCCACCTTGTGTGCTTCAGGGCGCAGCGGTTTCCAGTGATCCTCCAAGAAGAGGAGGGTCATAGAGTGGTCAGTTCGGTTGTTCCCTGCTGGTTCGCCGTTTCAGGGCACTGGTCTGACCATTCATCAAAAAAAAAAGTGTTGCCACCCGTGCTCCCCCTCAGAAAGCTTGGGGGCTGGGACAGGCGACACAGCTGAAGTCTTTGTGGGGTAAGACAGATCTGCGGACTATTATTATCACCAAGAAGGCTTCGAAGAGGTCTTGACGCCAGTGGCATGGGACATTCGAGGGTAGCCCCCTACCGTAGAGGGTTCTTTACCACACTATATGGTATCCGCCCCTCCTAGGTGCCCTCAGGGGGCCGTTCTGCCAACCCTGCCACCTTGTGTGCTTCAGGGCGCAGCGGTCTCCACTGACCCTCTGAGGAGGGCCGGTCGACATTTGATTCGGTTGTTCCCTGCCGGTTTGCCGCTTCAGGGTGCCGAGTCAAATGCTCAAAAAAAAAAAAAAAAAAAAAACCTGAGGCCAGTCTCGAGAGACTGGTTCCCTTAGTAGAATTTCTGGTAGAATGGAAACTTCTTCCAAGTATTTCTCAATGGGTACTGCTCACAATAGAAAAGGGTTACAGAGTTCGGGTCTCGCCTGCCCCCATTTAACAGGGTCTTCCCTATAGTGGTGGACCCCTTGCAGTCTCTGGTATTGGAACACATAGTTCTGACGCTCTTGCAAAAAGGAGCTATAGAAGGGTTTCTCCTCCCAGTAAGCTGTCAGGGTTTTACAGTCTGTACTTTGTTCCAAAGAGGGTTGGAGGGTACTTTCATGTATCCATCCATCCTCAACACAGGAGATTCCTCAGCTTTGCTTTCGGGGGTGAAGCTTATCAATACAGGGTTCTTCTTTTCTGCCTAGCTCTTTCACCCATGCACCTTCACAAAATGTGTGGATGCAGCTCTGGCTCCTCTGAGACTCCAGGGCATTCGCGTGTTGAATTATATCAATGATTGGTTGAATTTAGCTCAATTTGAGAACATGACAGTCCAACATTGAGATGTTGTTCTGTCTCACTGAGAAGGTTAGGGCTGAGACTTAATGCCAAGAAGTGTGTGCTTCTTCCAGCTTAAACTACCAACTATCTAGGGGTAGTCTGGGATTCCATCACGATGCAGGCACGTCTGTCTCCTGCTCCTGCTCAGAATTCCATTCTCTCGGCCGTGAATGGGGTGAAATTAGGCCATTCACGCACTGTAAAATGGTTTCAGAGACTGTTGGGTCCGATGGCAGCTGTGTCCAATGTGATACCTTTTGGCCTGCTGCACATGAGACCCTTACAGTGGTGGCTCAGGACCAAGGGGGTTTCTCCAAGGGGAAATTCTTTCCACATGATCAAGGTCACGCGGTGATGCCTTTGTGCCTTTTTCATGTGGAAGAAGCCTTGGTTGTTGTCCCAGGGTCCTGTGTTGGGGGCTCCTTGTCGTCGCGTAATGCTAACGACGGATGTGTTTCTCACAGGCTGGGGGCCGATCATGAGTGTTCGCTCGGCTCAGGGTCTTTGGGAGGACCATCATTGTTCCTGGCACATAAATCGGCTGGAAATGATGGCGGTATTTCGAGCACTCAAATACTTCCTCCCAGACCTGAGGGACCACCATGTGTTGGTTCGCACAGACAACATGTCGGTGGTCTCTTATATCAACCATCAGGGGGGTCTGAGGTCTCACCAGTTGTGCAGATTAGCCCATCGGATCCTCCTGTGGGCCCAGGGGAAGCTCCTCTCCCTAAGAGCAGCAATTATACCGGGGCATCAAAATGTGGGGGCAGATATCCTGTTAAGGCAGGGGTTGAGGCCCGGGGAATGGAGTCTCCACCCTGAGGTGGTGGAGCTCATTTGATAAAACTTCGGTTGTGCAGAAGTTGACTTATTTGCTTCGAAAGAACATCTCTTTGCCCACTGTGGTGCTCTCTGACTCATCCAGCCCCTCTGGGGTTGGATGCCATGGTGCAGACATGGCCGAGGTTACGTCTGTACACATTTTCCCCGATCGCTCTGTTCCCGGGAGTTCTGGAGAGGGTTCGCCGAGACAGGGTCCATCTCATACTGACAGCCCCGTTCCGGCCAATCCGAGTTTGATTTGCAGACCTAGAGTCTCTTCTAGACGGCTCCCCCATTGAGATTCCCATCAGACAGGACCTTCTGTCTCAAGCGGGCGGCATGATAATTCACCCCCGCCCGGAGTTGTGGAAACTCTGGGCCTGGCCTCTGAGGGGGCTAGGCTCATAGAATCCGGTCTCCCAACTGAGGTTGTCGAGACTATACTCCACTCCAGAGCTCCTTCCACGAGAAAGCCACGAGAAAGCTATAGTCTCTTCTGTGGAAGAGACTCCCTATTTATACGCTTTCTCTGTGGTACCCAGAGGCTGAGGCCTTCTGTGCGTACAAAACTCCGGCCTGGGACTTGGCTATTGTGTTGGAAGGGTTAGCTGAGGCTCCCTTTGAACCATTAGAGGAGGTGTCTGGGAGATTCCTCTCTCTTAAAACTGTCCTCCTGTTGGCAATTTCATCTCTCAAAAGAATTGGAGATCTTCAAGCACTTTCAGTTGCTCCCTCATGTTTGGAATTTGTGCCTGCTATGTTCAGGGCTTTCCTTCATCCTAGACTTGGTTATATACCCAAGGTCCCCATCAACGTCCCAGGACCGATTGTACTGCAGGCCTTTTGTCCTCCTCCTTTGACTTATCCGGATCAGGAAGAATGAGCAAGTGGGTGGTCGAGGCCATCTCTCTTGCTCATGAGTCATCCGGGCGGCCTTCACCTTTGGCTGTCCGGGCACACTCAACTAGGGGTATGGCTGCCTCAAAGGCTTTGATCTCCCTCAATGAGATATGTGATGCGGCTGGGTGGTCATCTCAGCATACCTTCATTAGGTTTTATAACCTTGATTTGGGCTCCACTCCAGGGTCCTCTTTTGGCCTAGTTGGGATAGGGTTCCCAAAGCGGTCAATGCAGCGTCGATGTTCCCATGAAAGGTAACGTCTCGGGTTACGTCTGTAACCCTGGTTCCCTGAATAGGGAACGAGATGCTGCATTGCTTATTGATACTCCCTGCATGCCTGTGAGCGTCTGCTTCATCCATATCAGAAGCTGGTGTTCTTTGTTCTCAGGAGTGCTTTATAGTTTCCTGGTCTGTGACGTCACCCGTTCTGACGTACCGTCACACTATTGGTTCAATTTCACAAATGCTTCAAGACGTAATCACGTAGAGGTGATCCCAACGCGTTCACATTACATTTACATTTACATTTATGCATTTGGCAGACGCTTTTATCCAAAGCGACTTACATTGCATTATACTATACATTTGTATCTGAGTATGTGCAATCCCTGGGATCGAACCCATGACCTTGGCATTGCTAGTGCCATGCTCTAACCACTGAGCTACAGGAAAGCGTTCAACTCAGCGTTTCATTCCCTATTCAGGGAACCAGGGTTACAGACGTCCATTCGCGAATTCCAATGTACTTTGGTCATCAGATGCCTCCGTACCAATCAGCTGTTCATCATGGCTGCAGCTTCTCTCAGATCTCTACAAATTATTCGTTCATAACGTACACTTGTTTATTGTGATTTTAACTGCTTCCAAACTGTGTAAGAGAGATGCACCTGCATACCTTGCCAGTTAAATTTTTTTTATATACGGTTTTACGAGCGCACACACCTAGCGCATGCACAGAAAACCAGTTGTCACAGCGCGTATACTAAACTGAATTATCTGTAGCGTCTTATTGCGTTTAAAGTGTCAAAACAATCTAGGTTCACATAAACAGGCTTTGTCTTAAGTGAACGTATCTGGGAAAGAAATTGTGTATGTTTATCAGTATCTTCGATCTATGCATTAGGCTATTATAGTTCTTAAAGTGACAGCCTAATGAAACAATCAGCAGAATCAATATACGTTTTATTCAATCAGTGAAGAATACGCAGTTTTATTTTTTCATTTGATTATTCAGTTTCTTACTTGAATACTGCTATACCTATTTTACCTGAAAATTTAAAGCAGTTTTATTGCGTCTTTCATTTATTGTATTTGTCCATGTTTTTTTTCTATGCTGATGTAATCATTGCCTTCTGCAATAATAATAATAAATATAGCTGCAAGCAGCAATTACGGGGCCAAGCAAAAAGCGGCACAACAAGCCAGCCAACAAGGCTGAGAGCATTAGAACAGTTGCAACAGTGAGCAATTAAAGGCCTATTAAGATCATTTTAGGTAAAAGAGCTGAACAATGATATATACAGTCAATTATAAAGATTTACTGGTTCATCACTTTTGACCAATAGGTGGTGCTGTGACCAAATTAATGTGACATGGTCAGAGTGAGGTAACAATGACACTCGTTAAGGATATGACTCCCGTGAAAATAAGTCAACTAGATCAAAAGTTATAAGCATATGAAAAAACACTAGGTGGCGCTGATTAGAAACTATCCAGGCTCCTTCAGGGCCTTGTGCTGATGACCCATACCGAGTTTGGTAATGATATGCGAATGCGTTCATAAAATACAGCTTTTTTGCACAAATTTCAAAATGGTAGACAGCCAAAATGGCTGATATGGGAAAAGTGTATATCATCCGACTTGGTATGATGCCCCGAATCTAACAAGATCAAAGTTATGATTTTTGGACAAACCTATCTGAAGCTACAAGCAAAAATATCCATTTTTTGTATATCCAAACCAGTAGGTGGCGCAAATTCAGCATGTAGGCTCTGGTCTTGGATGGGATGATATGTATGAAATTTGGTCTGAATATGATAAAGCATTGCAGAGATACAGCCATGAGTCCAAATTGGGTGCTCTACATTAAATTGATTTGCGTGTTATTTGAGAATGGTTGAGTTTATCAGAAAGCTTTTGATAACTTTTTGCCAGAATGGACTGAAGATGATCAGATTTGATTTTCATGACAATCAAAGAAAGCGTCTAGGACTAGTTGGAAAAGGTGGTTTTTCTCAAAATTCAACATGGTGGACCAACTATAAGTTGAAACCTAGCATGTTTGGTATCGTTGGACTCAGCAGGGATTCAGGAGTGTAAGGACATGACTCTTTTGAAAATAAGTTGACCACACTTAAAGTGATAAGCATTTGAATATTTGATTTTACCACTAGGTGGCGCTGGTGCAAAACTTCTTCGTTCAGGGCATCATGCTGATGACCCATACCGAGTTTTGTGATGATACGCTAATGCGTTCAGAAAATACAGCATTTTAGCACAAAATTCAAAATGGCCGACGGCCAAAATGGCTGATATGGTAATAATGGTTATCATTCAACTTGGAATGATGCCCTGAATCTGACGTGACCACATTTATGATTTCTGGACAAACCATTTAGAAGTTATTAGCCAAAATAGCCATTTTTTGTATCTCCGGACCAGTAGGTGGCACTGTGCCGAAACACTGCATGTTGCCTCAAGTCATGCTTGTGATGACATGTATGAAGCTTGGTCAGAATATGATAAATCGTTTTGGAGATATGGCCTCAAGTGTGATTTTGCGAGCTTTTGGTCGAATTTATTTGTGCCCTATTCGAAAACGGATCGATCTATCAAAAAGCTTTTGAGAACATTTTGCAGTCATGGTTTGAAGATGATCTAGTTCAATTTTCATGGTAATCAGAGCAACGGCCTAGGAGTTCGAAAAAGTAGGTTTTTCTGAAAAATCAAAATGGCGGGAAAAAATTTTATGACGGAAAATGACGTCATAGGGTGCAATCAAATCGTCATAATCGTCATTATTTCTAGCCCTTATGGTTCAAAAGTTATTAGCATAAACAGAAGTGCAAATTTGGACAGCTGGTGGCACTAGAGGGATTGAGTTAGAGACTCCAAATTGGCTATGGACACAGTTTAGACTGTCCTCTATCAGTGTGCCAAATTTCACAACTTTTTACCATACGGTTCTATGGGCTGGCATAGACTCAAGAGCGGAAGAATAATAATAATAATTAAAGCTGCAAGCAGCATTTACGGGGCCAAGCACAAAAGCGGCACAACAAGCCAGCCAACACGGCTGTGAGCATCAGACCAACCGCAACAGTGAGCAATTAAAGACCCATTAAGATCGTTTTAGGCAAAAGAGCTGAAAAATAACAAATAGAGTCAATAATAAAGATTTACTGGTTCATCTCTTTCCACCAATAGGTGGCGCTGTGACCAAATTCATGCTGTACGAACGCATCATAGTGAGGTGACTATAATAAGACAAGTCTCATTACAATAGGCCACATTTACATAAAGCTATTAGCATTTTTAATAAATGTTATTACAACATTTGATCAGAAGGTGGCGCTGTCTCGAAACTACTTGAGAATTTTCAAAGCGTGGTGCCGATGACCAAATTTATGCTTTTTGGACAAACCCATCAGAAGGTATCAACAAAAATAGCCTTTTTTCGTATATCTCCGGACCAGTAGGTGGCGCTGCTCTGAAATACTGCATGTTGCCTTAGGTCATGCTTGTAATGACATGTACCAAGTTTTGTCTGAATATGATAAAGCGTTGTGGAGATATAACCTTGACTCCAATTTGGGGTGTTCTAAGTTAAATTTATTTGCGTGCTTTTCAAGAACGGTTGGGTTAATCAAAAAGCTCTTAATAACATTTTGTAAGCATGGTCTGAAGATGATCTGACTTAATTTTCATGAAAATCAAACCCAGCGTCTAGGACGAGTTTGAAAAAGCAGGTTTTTTACAAAATTCAACATGGTGGACAAACCATAAGTCAAAACCTAGCATGTTTGGAATCGTTGGACTCAGCAGGGATTCAGGAGTCTAAGGACATGACTCTTTTGAAAATAAGTTGATCACACCCATAGTGATAAGCATTTGAATATTTGATTATACCACTAGGTGGCGCTGGTCCGAAACTTCTCAGGCTCCTTCAGGGCATTGTGCTGATGACCCATACCAAGTTTCGTAACAATACGCTAATGCGTTCGTAAAATACAGCATTTTAGCACAAAATTCAAAATAGCCGACGGACAAAACGGCCGATATGAAAAAACTGGATATCATTCGACTCGACATGATGCCCCGAATCTAACAAGACCAAATTTATGATTTTTGGACAAACCCATCAGAAGTTATAAGCAAAAATAGCTATTTTTCATATCTCCACTCCAGTAGGTGGCACTGTGCCGAAACACTGCATGATGCCTAAGGTCCTGCTTGTGATGACATATACCAAGTTTGGTCTGAATACGATAAAGCATTGCGAAGATACAGCCTTATGTCTATTTTCGTAAGCACTGTGTACAATTCGTTCGCGTGTTTTGAAAAAAAATGGCTTGAGGAATCGACTTGAATTCCATAACTTTTTGTCGGCATGGTCTGAAGATGATCTGGTTCAATTTTCATGAAAATCGGAGTAACGTCCTAGGAGGAGTTAGAAAAAGTAGTTTTTCAGAAAATTCAAAATGGCGGAAAAATTTTCATGACGGAAAATGACGACATATGGTGCATTCAAATCGAGGAAAAAAGAATTTTGTTTCTAGCCCTTACGGTTCAAAAGTTATTAACATAAACATAAGTGCAACTTTTGACAGCTGGTGGCGCATAGAAGTGTGATTTTGCAAGCTTTTGGTCGAATTTATTTGTGCCCTATTCGAGAACGGATAGATCTATCAAAAAGCTTTTGAGAACATTTTCAGTCATGGTCTGAAGATGATCCGGTTCAATTTTCATGATAATTATTTTTTACAATTTTATACATTTTAACCATAAATGCTCATCTTGAACTAGCTCTCTTCTTCTTCTTCTTCTCTATTAGAATTCTGGCAGTGTAGACACTGCTAAGTGTATTACTGCCCTCCACAGGTCAAAGTTTGAACTATTTGTTATATACTGCTCTAGCATATTGTATATGCCAATTTAGTTCAAACTTTGACCTGAGGACGGCAGTAATACACTTAGCAGTGTCTACACTGCCGGAATTCTAATAGAGAAGAAGCAGCTCATTCAACAGCATTTGTAGCAATGTCGTTTTACAAAATAATAATTATCCCTCTACCGCACGCATTATGATAAATCTATAAAAAAAAAATATTTGACTCTTTTTCTTTTCTTAGAATGGCTTAACTTAAAGTGCTGTAAAAAAAAATTTGGAAAAAAATATTATTTTAAGGTACTTTATGATATGTTGCCATATGGCAACAACGTACAATAGTGGAAATAACTTAGAATAAGTGTAAGTGTATATAGT
The DNA here is from genome assembly GCF_018812025.1 of Megalobrama amblycephala. Taxonomy (NCBI): domain Eukaryota; kingdom Metazoa; phylum Chordata; class Actinopteri; order Cypriniformes; family Xenocyprididae; genus Megalobrama; species Megalobrama amblycephala. The sequence goes on along the minus strand of NC_063044.1, from coordinate 37,279,849 downwards.
TAATATTTTTTCCTCAGAAATGTTGTTTGTATTGAATCAATTGTTGCTATTATAAGCTTTAGCAGTAATTATAAACAATACCTTATACTTATTTTCCAACATCTTGTGCTTTTCCATTCTCTTTTGCTGAATAATGCTTTATATTCTTTAAATTTCATTACATGTTTCATGAATATTATTTAAATTGCAAATGAGACAGTTAAAAACAAATCTAATACTGTTCATCATGTATCATAAAACATGGACATAAAACCAAAAACATTGCAGTTCATGAAAATTCAACATTACGCAATCTTATGAGAGGAAGGTTATGAACATGAACCCCCATAATCCTTGAAACGTCACCTTTTTTCTGTACGAAACTTTTTCTTTCAGAGGTGAGACACATGTAGACATCACATTTGGTGCTCTTCACCCTAACAATACACTTACATCCACTTGCATCTGCCTTTTTGAGACACCATGGTCTGGGCCAGTAGCACTGGCTGTGATGGCAGATCTCTGAAGTTGATTTAATCCATAATACAAATGCCATGGCAGTCCTTAACATACGACTAATCAACATTATATCACTAGCATTAATGTTTTTATTGTTATAGCTTAACAGACTGCAGCTAACTTTTGCTATCTATCTAACCTATTATAATAATGTCATTCCATTATTGCACAGTGTTGCCATATGGCAACACGGACATTTTCTCGATTTACCAAAAACTAATTTCATATAAACTTTTTTGAGTGGTGAATATGTCATCATACCTTACCTGACATGATGTTAACATTTTTTTTTGTGAATGTGACATGGGCGGGTCCTAGTTTGTCACTGACGTTTTAGTTTGCTTTCAGCAACTACCGACAAGAGACAGCAGTCTGTCAGATATCGCAGCACAGAAAAAAATTACATGTCATGTGACTTAACCAAAGCACATCACTGGCTAAACTAAGGTCTTCTCTTACCAAAAAAAAAAAACTAGAATGTTCTCTTAAAGAGACGGTGGCAAGGAAATGAACATAAAGAGTATGTTGCCATATGGCAACACTATGCGGTAGAGGGTTATATACGGAGCCCTGCAAATGACATGCAGGGTATAAAAAAGTAAATTGTGTGCACGATTTAGCAAATTGAGGGAACGAATTAGCAAATTGCATGCGATTTAGCCTACAATTTTTTTCCTGCATGTAATAATCTTTACAAACAATTTTCTTGTTTAGTGAGGCACATACAATGTAAGTGAATGTGATCAAATTTTGAAAGCCATAGGTCAAGCCATCAAACACTGAACTGGACTAGATCCAAAAAGCACAAGTATGAACACAAAGAGGTCTGAGACCACATTTCTCATTAAGTGGACCAAAAAAGGATCTGAGTCCTCTTTCAGGGACAGGGACAGTGTGAACGTAAAGAGAACTGGGTCCTTTTTCACTGGGTTCACCTCTTGGTCCAATTAAAGGGGTCTGAGTTTGGTTCTTTTAAAGAGAACCCAAGTGTGAAAACACCCCAAGAGTTATATACCATTCTAATCTATGAAATGTCTTCTTTTATTTGTGTACACTCAGAGTAAAAACAAAATGTTGTGCTTTTTGCAAAATAAAAAAACTAACATGATTGACGAGCCGCAGTCTCTTTCTGAATTAAGTCCAATCTGATATTCCCTCAGAAAATGAACTGTAATGTAGTGAATACTAATGACACAAAAATGAGACGTATGTCTAAGAAACATTGAAATGTCAAAATATTCTCTGTTTATGTAATCTGTATGAAAAGAGAGACATGTCAGATGTTGGCTGCTCAGCTCATTATCCACTAATGCGGCCACACCCACGAAGTGGGCGCACTACAAATTCTAAGGCGATCAATGCAGCAGAGTGAATGCCCTCATCAGCTTGGAAAAACGCATCAAGTTTAGTCAGTTTCACGTACTTTTCATCATTTTGAGATGCGGTGAGGAATAATTCTATTAGGATTTACCTCAGAGGAAGAGCTGGTTTCACTTTCATTTCGAGGATCAACTATCGATTCAATGATTGTGAAAGGTAAGATGTTTTTTATTCTTAAGTTCTTTATTCTAATCGCAATATAGTGTCTGTGAATATTAAACCACAAAAAAAAAACTGTTTAAATATGTATCCTACAAGTTTTGTTTGTCTGTATTGTTTGTGTGAATTAATGAGGCAGATCGACGTGCAGTTTCGTTTACTACACATAACTTACTTTAGTAAATTGCCATGGCTATTCCCAAACTATATTGCTATACTGAGATGAGTGAAATCGACTGAAATACATAATAAATACTGAAATAAAATGTGTTAGCAATTTATTAAACTGCACATTAACATTTAGTCTCTATATATAATATATAAAATACCATAAATGTAATATGAATGTTTAGACGCTTTGCATCACAGAAATACATTATTTTTTAAAATGTATTAAAATAGACAAACATTATTTTAAATTGTAATAATCTTTCACAGTATTGCGTTTTTTTCTGCATTTTTTATCAAATAAATTCAGGCTTGATGATCATGAGACTTCTTTCAAAAACATTATAAATAGTAATGTGTCCAATTTTTTGACTGGTACTGTAATTTTAAATTTATGCCTATACAATCATGTTTTCTGTTAAGAGTGGACGTTATATTAACGTGTTATGATCCTGTTATCATCATGCTCACAGAGGGTTTTTTTTTTCTTTTATCTCACAGATTTCAGAATCATAGTGACCAGATATTGGCCAACACTGGACATTCTGAATGAATATAATGACTGGAAGCAGGAAAGTTTTTTTTTCTTCTTTTTTTTTCCCAAGTGCAGAAACACCAAATTTATTTTCAGGTAAAACTCTATATCAAAATGTGTCCTCATTTATTCAAAATGTGTCTCATTTATATTGTTAACTATATGCTGAATAAACTACCAAAAAAAACTACTTTGTACTTTGATTTTTTTAGTGTCCTCTCACATAGCCTACCTGACTGAAAGGGCTCATTATGCGGGTCATTATGCAGGTCATTATGCGGGTCTTTGTCTTCTCAGGTGTGAATCACAGCATTATTCATGAGGATTCACGCCTCCCACATACTGTCTTTCTTGACAAAAAGTGTCTTTCAACATTTAAATCAATATATTGTTTTATATGAATGAGTAGGTGGGATAATATCTACATAATTTTGAAGAAAAAATTCTAGTCTACAACCTCCAGTACGCAGAAGTCTTGTACACACATATTTTGGATTTGTTTTGTGGCCGTATTTCGGTGACTTTTTTTGTCTTTTCAATAACCACGCATAAAGGTTATTCTCTCAAAAATACAAACATGTACATACATGTTGCTCACATATTATGGTAGCCTAGCTCGTGCTGAATACATTGTAATGCCACTTTTGCCATTAATATGTTTATAAGCAACTGAAAAAAGCACAAATGTCAGGGCATGTCAAAACTTCTCCAGGGCCCCAAAAATCCTCAAACCCCAGAGGGTTAAAACTGTCATGTCCATGACTTATGATTGTGGGTTGTTGTTTTTTTTTTTTCCTTGTGTAAGAAGTCACGTGACTATTTTTAGAGAGATGGGCTAAATAGGTTACTTTGTGTGTTCTGTTATTTGTAGGGAGATATGGGTATGCCAGGATTAGATGGAATCCCTGGCGTCAAGGTTTGTGGCACGTTGTGCACGATATCATTAGATCACGAGATTGATTATAGAAAATATCTATACTCATTACAAGTTCCATTTAGATAATGACTACATTTTTAAATCAGCAGACTATCTCATGATTAGAAGTCAAATATTAAATATCAAATATCATGGCCATATCTATTTATTATAAAATGCACATTTGTCATCCTATGTTATTTGATCTATAAAAGGTGAGACATATGCCCATGTCCTTAGATGATATGTTGTCATACATAACATACAATTATCAGTGTATGTATTAAGCTTGTATGGGAGTGAATAAGTTTAATATAAATGGATATGTTTCGTGTCCATTACTCCACAGGTCATGTACAGTAAGATGGGCATCTGTATCATGAGGCTCATATCTTAAATGAAAATGAATTTAACCACAGATGTGAGCTGATCGTGCTGGACTCTTTGGTTCTCCCTAATCCTTGAGTTTGTAGCATTTATATATTTAACACTGCTTATTTTTTTTTTCTTCCCATCAGGGTGACAGAGGTGAACAGGGTGAGAAGGTAAACCATGTTTTTACTCTAAGAGTCAACTGATAATATGTCAGCAGTGTTTTGTTTTGCATAATATATTTGAACACACACACACACACACACACACACATATATATATATATATATAACATTTATTTAACCTTTATTTAACCAGGAAAGGTCCCATTGAGTTACAGTAACTCTTCTCCCAGGGAGTCCTCTCCAAGACTGGCGGCCAAAAGTTTCAATGCATAAAAGACAGGACATAAATTACATAATACACCACAAATCTCTATACACTATACATACTAGAAAACAAAACAAGACATTAACGTCAGCAAATACAAACATACAATTGTATAAGATACCTAATTAAAAACAATTGCACTGTTCAGTCAGAGATGACTTTAAAATGTTTTTAAAAGTATTAATAGATGGAAGTGATAATAGATTTAAAGTGTTTTGGAGTTCATTCCAGGCATTTGGTGCATATGATGAGAAGCTTTTTTACCAATGGCTGTTTTTGTTGATGGAATAATTAATAGTATTTTCTTTGACGACCTTGTCCTGTAAACACTATTTTGGTAAATAAGTAAATTTGAAATATAGATGGGTAATTTACCTATTAGTGCTCTAGCAATAAAAATCAATAAATGGATTTTCCTTCTGAGGGAGAGGGAGGGCCATTGTACAGTTTCATACAGAGTGCAGTGGTGAGTCCTAGCTGCTGCACCTGTAATGAAACGTAAAGTGAAGTAGAGTGGATATAAATTAGGTCACCCTAATCCAAAACTGATAGAAATGTGCTCTGCACCAACCTTTTCCTTGCTGAATAAGGAAAGCACTTCTTTAATCTAAAATAAAAACCTAACTTGGGTCTGAGTTTTTTTAAAAGGCTCCCAATATGGACCCCAAAATACAATTTATCATCCAACCAAATACCTAGGTATTTGTAGGAAGTCACTCTCTCTATTGGAGTACACTTTGTGTTAAAATAGTAAAATCGATAAGAGAATGAGAATGTGAACGTGTAAAAAGTATTAATTTTGTTTTTTTAGCATTTAATACCAACTTTAATCCTACCAGAGATTTTTGTACCTGACTAAAGGCAGACTGTAAATTATAAATTGGTGTATAAGGTGTATAAAATAGTATCATCTGTGTACAGATGAGCCTTAGCTTGATTCAGATTCAAACCTAAATTATTTATATAAATGGAAAATAAAATAGGGCCCAAAACTGATCCTTGAGGGACACCCATTTTTACTTCTAGCGGGGATGAAGTACAGTTATCTAATGCCACACACTGAGTTCTACCACTCAAGTAATTAGAAAACCACTCTAGCACATTGCTACTAAAACCTATGTTTTGCAATCTTTGCAGAAGAAGATGATGGTCAACAGTGTCGAATGCTTTAGATAAATCAATAAATAAAGCAGCACAAGACTTTTTGTCATCTAAAGCATTAACAATATCATTCATAACAGAGGTTACAGCCGCAATTGTACTGTGTCCTTGCCGGAAACCAGACTGAGTGGGACTTAAAATACAGTTGTCAGCTAAAAAATGTTTTAGTTGCTCATTTATTAGAGACTCAAACAATTTAGCCAAGACACATAGTCTGGAGATTGGTCGATAATTGTCTAAGGCTGACGGGTCTCCACTTTTTAATAATGGGAGGACAAATGCAGATTTCCATGACTTGGGGATAGAACCACTGTATAGACTAAGATTAAAAATGGAGGAAATAGGATCAGCAATATACTGTAGATATATACACACACACACACATATATATATATATATATATATATATATATATATATATATATTGTGGGGGAATTTTACAGTTAAAGACCCAATAAAAACATATTATGATGGATAAGGACCCGGAGTCAAAGTTTAAAAAATTAATAAATTGAAGAAAATTTTACTGAAGAATAGTTTGCAGTTTCATCAGCAGAAGCCAGCTGCAAGTCTCACAAGGAGTTTGTAGGCCACTCTGCGTACATTCAAACTTCCACAATAATTATACTCTAACAGAGTCAACTAACTACATCATTACTTCAGGTTGAATGATTCTGATTGGCTAAGAAAAATAGAAAAATTTGGTAATCTTCCACACATGGACAGATAGTCAGAAGCATATCTCCATTTGTCACAATGCTGACGAGGGGACCCTGGATTTAGGTACTGAATGTCCTTTTGGGGCTATGACATGGCGTCTGCTGGTCTCAAGCAGAGTGGACCTGCACAGAACACTTAGCGCACATACACAGATACACGTTTCACAGCTTCTTCAAGGTTGAAGTTGATCTGAGCTCTGCTCTGAGCAGGAAACGTTCCCAAAACATACTGATAACATGTTATTTTCTCTCAGTGAGAGGTACAGACAATATTCAAAATTATTTTCTAGTGTTTGAAAAGGAAAATAAATGCTTTAACATATGTTGAAGAAGTCATTCAAATAATTTAACAGAAAGATAAATGTTGATTAATAACTTAAAAGATTCCAGAATCCACCCCCTTCAATATATATATATATATATATATATATATATATATATATATATATATATATATATACATTGTTGTTGTTAAACAAACATAAAATAAATATTATGCATAAAGTCTGTAGTATTAAAGTGAACAGAAGAGTAAAACTTTTAAAACAGTCATAGGTTGAATTGTTCACTCATTTACTCAGATTTTACTCATAATCAGGATTTGGTGGAAAATGCAATCAGGTCACTATTAGAAGGGTTATGTGAATAAACAAACAAATAGCACTCTGCCCCTTATCATCTGACATGTTGGCTGTATGTGAGTAAAAAAAAAAGACAGAAAGGGAATTAGAATTAGCACATGACAAGTATACATTTTCTACAATTTTATGCAGCATCATGTGTGTTATTAGAACTTCTTTATTAGAAATGACTTTCACAGAGGCAGCCATGTGGCACAATTTTAAAAAGTTCAAAGCAGTAGGCAGACTTACCTTTAACCATAGGCTTCCATCTGTCAGAGATCGGACAGGCTCCATCAGTCACAGAGATCACAGTCACCAGAGTACTAATCACCCGCACCTGATCGTCATCTCCTCATCACCACAGCAGTGTATAAGCACAAGCCCTGGCATTTTGTCTCGTCTCATTCTTGAGTAGGACTCACTTACCTGCGCTACTTACCTTCATGTGTTGTTGTTCCATTGTCTCTCCTGATCCTCCGTGTCTCCAGCATCTCCCTGATCATCTGTGTCTTCATTCCTCTGGACTCCTTCTACGCTCCACTTACATCACCGAAGTGTGTGCTCGGCTGCTCACGTCCACAACCTCCTCATATCACCTGCAAAACAAAGAATTGTCAGTTTTTCCATTCATTATTGCATTGCTGCTTTGACTGCTATACTCCCCTGCCTTTTTACTTTACTTGCCACGTCCAATAAACTCTGATTTTCATTTCTACATCATTGTGAGTCTGTGTTCTGTAACACCATCACCCTTTCTCATCTCATTTAGACCAATTTTGGACCATTTCATCTCATCAAACACCCACACAGTTTCAAACAGGTCAAACATAATAAAGCCTAGACCTGCAGTGCATCCAGATATTTCTGTGAAGCTTAAAATGGCTGGAGTCAAACATAGGAGGGACAAAGAGTGTCATCACCACTAGACCAGTGGAAGAAATAGCCTTTTTTTTTTTTTTTTATCAATAAAACTTGGCAAATAAATACACTGTACTATGTAAACTTCTAATTCATTAGAAGTCAAATACATTAGAGTAACTACAGACAGATGGTTTTCTCTGTTATGTTTTACCATGAAACAGCAGTGTACAATGGGCAACACTGCTTGTGTACAGTGTATGCAATGTATTACAATATTAAATATTCCATTCTTTCTCTGACAGGGAGACATGGGAGAGCAAGGGCCGAAAGGTGACACTGGAGAGAAGGTCAGGCTGAACATCATATCTATACATATTTAATAATATAACATAATTAACTATAACATGATTAACTGGGGATGTAGTATGGACTGTGATATTGTGACATTGCTGCTCAGAGAACATCATTACTACACTGTGGACTGTGAAATTAAATTAATTTTTATTATTAAAATAATTCAGTTAAATGGCTTTATGCTGAATAGTGTAGTATAATTTTATTTTTTATTTTATTGTAAAAGTATTTCACGCATTGATACATATATGTTTTGAGGCTAAAACACCTGTAATTCTAGGGAGGTAGTAATATGATTGTATTTCATATATTTTAACAGTTTGGACACAGAAAATAGACGCATGATAAAACCTTGTTTCTTGGTAAAGTCTTTGATCTTTCTACATAGCTGTAATTGACTTATTTAGCCAAAGGAGTAAAATATGATTCAGGAAGTTAGCATCATAGGAAAATTAAAGCATTAAGCCTTTCATAACAGACATCAGAGCATGTTAGCGAAGTGGAGCAGTGTGATGCTTCACTCAATATTTGGCTCTATGCCAGTGCTGTCTACTCAGTGGCACACAGCCCGAGCGAATGCTACATTCATGTACTGCTCACTGGTAAATCGAAGTTCGCTCAAATCCTGCTCTCATTTTTCTGTCTTAAGTCATTGAGTTTTACTTTGACACATTTAACAACAAATTGTCCTCGTCCTCGGCCTTTTAACATCTCTGTGTCTATGATTTTCAACTGGAGCACTGTGCTCTACTTTGTTATCACTTAGGCTCAGATAACAGCATTCAGCTGACTTTGAATGAGAGAGACAGACTCTTAAGGCCTGGGTATACTATGCACCGCGCCCAGACGCGTCTCACACGCAGTCGCATCCGCGCATCTGCCACTGAACTGCCGCAGCGTTTATTCCGTAAGTAGATTAGGGAAGGCGTAGGACATACAGCGTAAGCATTTTGAAGAATACGGAATGTGGTTTTGGCGGAAGCACATGCAAGGCAATCATTTGTTTATATAAAGCATATACATTTAAATTTTTTTTTTTTTCAAAAATGACAGATGGTTTCACTAGATAAGACCCTTATTCCTTGTCTGGTATCATTTAAAGCCTTTTGAAGCTGCACTGAAACTATAATTTTGACCTTCAACCGTTTGGAGGCCATTGAAGTCCACTATAAGGAGAATAATCCTGGAATGTTTTCATCAAAAACCTTAATTTCTTTTCGACTGAAGAAAGAAAGACATGAATGATCTTGGATGACATGGGGGTGAGTAAATTATCAGGAAATTTTTATTTGAATGTGGACAGGTGTTCATAAATAGTTCCATAAATCTTAGAAATTTTATTTTCATAACATTACTATATTTCTTTTTATTATAGTTACTTGTTACAGTATTCCTCTATCAAAAGGTTATTCTGCAGATGCAACAAGTATTATCATTATTGTCCCAGTATCACTTATCTCTACTGTTTTCCATAAACCCAAATATTATATTACCCAGATATTATATATCTGTCACGGTCACCATCTCTCTCACCTTCACCAAACTCCATTTCCCATCATCCCTCCTTCTGCTCACCTGCTCACGCTCAGCAATCACCTGCACCTGATCATCACCTCATCACACAAGCAGCATTTAAGCACACACATCACTCTGGCACTTTCATCAGATCCTCTGTCTCCAGCGTCTTCCTTATCAGACTCTGGTCTCTCTCCACTCACCAGTCAAAGTGTGTGTTCCAGGGCCGTGCACAGACCTTTTGAGGGGCATGTGCTGAAACTGAAAAAGAGCACCCCCCCCCCCCCTTCCAAATAAATAACACAAAACAATAGTTTCAAAAAGCTTTATAGTTATTCACTATTAATGACAGGGTTGCAGGGCTTCTTTAAAACTAATTACAACAGGAATCTTCTTTGAGCCATGTGCTTGAAGATGTTTATGACTTCACTGTGATCCACTAGGACGTCCCTCTCAACAAATATTAATACACACACATTACATTCTGCATGTTAAAATATAAAGAAGCACAGTGACCTGATGATTCTGTTATGTTTTTAGTTATTACAACATTACTGTAGTAAAACCATGTTTTACTATGTTTATACATGTGAAGACGAGCGGGGAGTATACAATACTAGATTTAAAAAAATGATCTAGCAAGCAAATACATGCATATTAACGTCGTAAACATTAACCACCCAGCAAGCAATTTTATGTCTATTAGACGTCTAATAGCCGTCAAAACATAGCCCGGCCGTCTAGGCTAAAACCAGGCAAAATTTGGGCTGTCAGTGAAAATCTAATAGACGTCTAACCATAACCCAAAAATAGACTAGTCATCAATTAGACGACTATTAGACGACTACATATATATGTCTAATAGACGGTGAATATGGATCTAGGCTAAAATAAGGCTGAATTTGGGCTGTCAGTGAAAATCTAATAGACGTCTAACCATAACCCAAGAGTAGACTAGTCATCAATTAGACGACTATTAGACAACTACATATTTATGTTTAAAAGACGGTTAATACGGGTCTAGGTTAAAATAAGGCAAAATTGGGGCTGTCAGTGAAAATCTAATAGACGTCTATCTATAACCTAAAAATAGACTAGTCATCAATTACACTACTAATGAATGATTACATCTATACATGCAATAGACAACTAAATAATGGCTAAAGGATTCTTTTCACTTAAATATAACAGGTTCTCATAAATGACAATCCGCCCAAACAAATTAAATATAAAAGGTTTTATTTAGAAAAAGAACTCAAGATAATGCACAATGATAAAAAAAATTAAATTTTACAAATACAATACAAATAAACATTAAAAGAAAATTACAACGTGTAACAATAAAATATATTGACAAAAAAAAATAACATTGACAAAAAAAAAAGTTAAATAAAAAATGTTAACAATATTTTTTTGGTTTATAAAACAACCTGATTAATTTTCAGTTCCATAAATTCCATGTTTTATGAAAAGCACTCTGAATTACCTTGAACACTGTTGTTGAAATGTGCTATACAAAATAAACTTGCCTTGCCAAATCAAAAACTCATATTTTTATTTCATAATGATCAAAAGATTAAAAGATATACAAGGCTTCCATAACAAATAATAGTAGGGCGCACAGGTTTCATGTTTACCCCCTTGTATTTAGATAATTACAGAGTTTTAGGGCACAAGGAAACACTACAGTACATGTGCATGTATGTTAATCTAACCACGTTTTACTCTGAGTCTGCACTGTTACCCGCTAAAATGTCACGGCTCCTACACATAATGTACATAAATAATAAACACATGTCAAAATGAAAAACACAGATACTTACAAGACCAAATGCAGGAAAGAATTTTCTTTAACATTTGCTGTTGCTTGCTCTCCGTCTCCAACAGTTGTAAAATGCGGAAATGTTTATCGCGAGATCTGGCAACAGTGATCGAGAGTCAACGTTCAAGTCTCGCGTTGCCAGTGGTCATGTCTCAGTAGAGCCACAGTTGCCATCTAGCGGTTGAGAATTGTAATTTTTATTTAACTTAAAATTAAATACAGTCATATATGTGTGTGGTATATAATTATAATTAATATATGGCTTGGCTATACCCTGATATATATATATATATATATATATATATATATATATATATATATATATATATATGATATCGTAGAATGTAGGATTGTGTGACAGCAAAAATATGCTGTTTCAAATATATACTTGCATATAAATGTATATTATACTTGCATATAAATGTGTAAATGCAAGTATATCAAGAATCCCACAAGCTTTGTGGTCGAAAATGACTTAACACTATTTTGGTTACACTCATTGCTGGTCTGAATCAGGGCTATAGCCAAGCCGTAAAAACTAGACTATAAATTGCCTCGATTTCGCTGGGTTGACTAAAAGCAGACTACACATAGCCTATCCAATTCAGAGCTAAATCGTGACTACATATAGACCATGTCATGAAATGCCACTTAAATCTTGTAGAAATCATTGACATTGCGAACATGATGAGATATCAACCATCTCAAGCACTTCCTGTCCAAAAACTACAATAAATCAGGATTGACTATAGGTGGGCTACAAATAGCCGGTCTGACTATGAGCTAAATCGTGGCTACGCACAGCCTACACAATATAACATGTCATAGATGTGAAACCAAACACCTTGTAATCACTGTTGACTTCACTTACATGATGCAATAACATACAACTCGCAAGTTATTTTGGCAAAAACGACATGTAACCAAATGAAAGATTGTTTTGGCTAAAAGTGGGTTACACATAGCCGGACTATATCGGGTCTATAGTTAACCGAGACGGTGAAATGACGGCTATTGCTTGCTGGGCATACTGTGTGACCATCAGGGTTGGGGAGTAACGAAATACATGTAACGACGTTACGTATTTAAAATACAAAATTTGAGTAACTGTATTTCGTTACAGTTACATTTTAAATAGGTGGTAATCAAATTACAGTTACATTCAAAAAGTATTTTAGATTACCAAAGGGATTACTTTGAATTTTTATGTCATTTATTTCATTTAATAGGCTTTCATTTAATAAGCTGTTTGAGGATTTTTAACCAACGAGCCATTTGTTGACCATTCTCAGACTCTGTCCGTTTAAAAAAAAAACGCGCGCTGCCTGATCAGATCAGCAACCTGCAGGGTGCACACATGAGATCGCACGCAAAAAAAATGGATGGGAAAACAGGGCATAAAACATTTCTCTAGTGGAAATTCGAAGACAGTTTTACTTATATAAACATGAAAAAGGACGTACAGTAACATCATAGGGCAATACAAGCTAGATCTACCTGCAGCTAAACTTCTATCGGCTTCAAAGGATTCAACATCTAATCTGAAAAAGCACCTTGAGGTAGGCCTAAGCTGTTCTTGGTCTTTGAAAATGATATTTTCCTTATTTACTCCTTATTTTCCTATTTACTCGTATGTTGAGTTGTGTATGGTTATCATTAGCCTACGTATAAGAATTTATTAGGTCTTTGAAAAATAACACGAAATCATCATAGAATTAACATCCACTTAATCATGCGTTAAATAATGTTTTATAAAGCAAATTTCTTGGTGTACTTTACAGACAAACTTTAAATCTTAATATTTCATTCTAAATGTTTGGGTGTAACGTAGGATATATGGTGCGTATTTGAGTTCACGATCAAAAATAGAGATGCAGTGGTCCACTGGTCATAAATACAAACGTTTTTTAGTTTTATTTTATCTTTATTCCGGGCTTGCAAACAAACAGCTTTGTAATAATTTCAGGAAATATTTACTAAGCCTGTCAACAGGACGTTAACACAGAAACACGCTGAAAACGGACACAAAGAGGAGAACAGACGCGCCAGCAGAGAAAATACTGCACCATGCACAAGCTTACTGCTCGTGAAATATAGGAAGAATAATATAAATATTAAATCGGGGTTGGTATGAATGTATCTCTGAAGGGACCTATCTTTAGACAAGTTTTGATGGCTTTTCCTCCTATCTCCAGCACAGCGCTACCAAAGAGCAGTCCCTCCAGAAAAACGCGATTATGCGATCGCCTGATTTCATGCATAATCAGCCAAAGTCCGCATATTTATGCGGGGTCGCATTTTTTTCAAATACGCCGCACTTTCGCCGCATAAATTGCCGATTTCGGCAAGCAAAATATATGCGGGGCTAGCATGATTTCATAATCCCTGCATTTTTGTTGCAAAAAAGTCACATATATCTTAGCAGAAAGTTGAAAAATGTTGCGTTTACTTAACACTAGTAAAGCGCCATTATTTTCCCCCTATTGCCATGGGAACCTTGTGAAGTGACGTAATTACGCAACATGAACATCATCTGCAAGCTATGAAATCATGATGAAGCACACAAATCATTCTCATTTGCCAATAAAAATAAGCGCAAAAGACCGCGCGAAGCATGACAGTGGGGGCAAAATATTTTGCACTCCATGCAACTGCGTGTTGACGCTGGAAAACCACTTTCACTTTGCCACCGCCAAGGATGGTTAAAGCAGCAGCGGAAGCAGGCAGGAAGAAGCACACATTTTTAAAATATTTTATTTATTCATTTTTATAGAAGTTGTTGGATATTAATAATAATACATGTATTTTATATAGCGCCTTTCTACAAACTCATATTCCTTTTGTAAAACTACAGAACTTGTTTGACTCAATGTTTTGTAAGTTTGAGCCATGTGTTAATTAAGGTCTGAAATAAAACAGAATGAGAACTTAAATATTCTGTGATTTAGTATGCTTGCTTATCATAGGAAGTAATAGGAAATTACTCTTTACATTAAAGTAGTAGCCTAATGAGAACAGGGTGTTGGGGGAATCACCTTTTATTTTTTTCTGTTTTTCATCAAACCGCAGCTGCATAAAATTGCAAAAATATCCCGCATATTCCATCGCATTTTTTAAGAAAACGTGCCGCAAAATCAAGCATTTTAGCCCGCAACAATCACAAAAAAATTCTGCGTTTTTCTGGAGGGACTGAAAGAGCTTAGTGTCTATTCTTTGACGCTACTTTGTATATAGTGGTAACCATGGAAACGCTATATCACTGCTGTTCCATAAGCGCCACCTGCTGTCAGAGAGTGAATTTGCATTTCATGCAGGTGTCTTGTAGCATAATTTCACAAAGCTAAAGTCAGACCATGCTGTTTTTGCTGTTAATCTTGAAATTATACAATAATTTAAATGAAAAAATAACTGATCATGCTCATGTTCATAACATCTTTGTTGGGATTGTGATAAAAATCCAGTGTTTGCCTCTAATATCAAAGAGCTACACATTTTTTGAACAAATAAACAACAAATAAATTTGCTTTAAAAAAATCTGCAACCTGTATCCGAATCAGCCACAGGTTCATCACTAATAATAATTAAAAAATAAATAAATAAAGGATTATTTTTTAAATATATTTTTTCTTTGCTGTTTGTTGTTTATATGGTTAATATTAATGCAGCTATCAGTGGACTAAGGTTAAATATTAGTATAAACATATTTATACTAGGGATAGTTCACACAAAATGATCATATTTTTTTTCCAAACCTGTAAAATGTGGTGGTGGAGAGATGCAGAAAACTGTTGAGAAACCGTAGGTGAGTCGGCTTTGAATATAGGCCTTCTCTCGAGATTATTGGGTAGATAATTTCATTTCATTTTCTTTATAAACATTCTAAATGTTACAAACATTTAGAATTCGACCCTATTAAACAACCTATATTATTAACAATATTTTATTGTTATTTAATATTCCGTAATCCCTCTGATGCACATCTTTACAAATATAAAAAATATAATTTAGGAATGATATATCAAAAGTAATTATATATGGATGTAATGTTAAAAGAAACAATTTTTTTTTTTTTAATTTGTTTATCAAGATATTGAAATTCTTTACCAACACATAGGTTATGTCTAATAAATTGCAGATATATATTTTGTAACTGATGTTAAAAATAGAATTTAGTGGAAAACCAAATCCTGATGGGTAGAGGTCATTTTTATTTACAGGTTGTAAACGTAAAACAGAAAATTAAGTTAATATGGTCCTTTGTGTTAAGTATTTCAAAGTATTCTAAAGTATTTAGATTAAGTTACATTACTTTTTAAAGCATGTATTTTGTAATCTGTAGTGAAATACATTCTAAAAGTAACCTTCCCAACCCTGGTGACTATATAAGTTATAATATGATTACATTAAATTATAATGAATTAAGTGTATCAGCAGATAGCCATCACAAATCAAAGAAGAAATTTCTTAGAAATATATTTTACCTAGCTGACGAGGATCAAAAGTCAAATGCAGTTATGCTGGGTTTTTGACCAGCGAATATGTGCAAATGCAATTTGTCCATCATTAATACAACGGTATCACATTAGGCTACGTCATCATTAGGTTATGAGCGTTATTTTTCCGTTTGTAAAATACGTTTGGCCAAAATCTCATTTTATAAAAGATGTAGTACTACTGTATGCACAGGCTATTTAAGGCTATTTGTAGGCGATTGGCTGTGACTAACTTAGATGGCAAATGCTAGCCCCCTCCCTCTCTCTCCGCCGCCGGTCTCAGGCCTCAAATGCATAAAATATGAAACTTTATAGACATACTAGTGTTTCTTTCGTAAAGACAACGTTGTACTTATTCAAAAAACGTACTCGGTTACTAACGTAACCTCGGTTCCCTGAGATACGGAACGAGTACTGCGTATGGGGAAAGGTCTCCTTTTTCCCGTTACTGAAGCCTTTTTCAATAACGCAGTGTAACTGCATCGTCATTGGTTCACTCATAGACAAGTTGTTGAACCAATGACGGCGCGGCATAGCTGCGCGGCCTATGGCGACAAAGCCCGCGAATATTCCCGCCGAAATGGGCGGGGTAGCTATATAAGCAGGCGCTTCGCCATAGGACTTCAGGTCATTTGACTGAAGCGACGACACTGAAGCCGCAGCCTCGTGGCACGGCATGTAACGCAGTACTCGTTCCGTATCTCAGGGAACCGAGGTTACGTTAGTAACCGAGTACGTTCCCTTTCGATACTTCACTCGTACTGCGTATGGGGAACGAATTCAACCGCGCCGTGCCACGGCAGGGAACGACTGGACTTGTCTTGGACACCGCGAGGGAACCAGAGGACAAGTGAGAAGGCTGGAGCCGTCGAACCCTTGTTACACTACCAAAAGGGGAGTTAACTCCCAGAGTGGCATGAAGCGGAGCTCAATAGAGGCCGCTGGATCATACTGAGATGACCGAGCTTGTAAGGTCGGGACATCCAAATGATAAAATCTGACAAAAGTGGACGGCAAGGACCAGCCGGCTGCCTCACAGATGTCTTTAATCAAAACTCCACTAGACCAGGCCCAAGAGGAAGCCATTCCTCTAATGGAGTGGGCTCTAACTCCTATGGGGCAGTTAAGGCCCATAGAGGAGTAACAAAGAGTAATAGCATTGACTATCCGACACGCAAGACGTTGCTTTGAGACCGAAGACCCTTTGGTGCGGCCACCAAAGCAGATAAAGAGCTGATCGGATTGCCGGAAGGCTGTGATCACTCAACATAGGTCCTTAATGCCCTGACGGGGCAGAGCAATTCCAGCTCTCGCTCGTCCGACGAGGGAGGAAGCACTGAGAGGGAAATGACCTGTGCTCTGAATGGAGTCAAGAGCACCTTAGGGATGTAGCCTAGGTTTCAAAACGACCTTGGAGTCGTTGGACCCGAACTCAAGGCATGCAGGGCTCACGGAGAGGACCTGCCAGTCGCCAACACACTTAACCGATGCTAGTGCAAGTAGCAGAGCGGTTTTGAGCGTCAGGGGCCTGAGGTCAGCTGAACACAGTGGATCAAAGGGAGGCCCTTTGAGAGCTCTGAGGACCAAAGAGAGATCCCAGGTGGGAACGGTGAGAGGATGAGGTGGATTCAATCGCCTAGAACCTCTCAAGAAACGCACCACAAGGTTTCGTCCCACTGACTGGCCAGCGATAGGAGCGTGAAACGCTGCGATGGCTGCTACGTAAACTTTGAGCGTTGAAGGGGTGTGACCCAGTTCTAAACGCTCCTGGAGAAAAGACAGTATCGGAGATACATCACACTCCACTGGGTTTATGTTGCATACAGAACACCAGCCATCAAAGACTGACCATTTCTGGGAGTAGAAGCGTCTCGTGGACGGAGCTCTTGCCTGAGAGATGGTATTCAGCACGTCCCCGGGGAGGTTAGCAGGCTCCCATCGAGGGCCAAATCGTCCTGTTCGCCTGAGAGAGGAGGTCCCGTCTCAGGGGGATCGGCCACGGAGCTTTTGTGGAAAGCCTGAACAGCTCTGAGGACCAAATTTGGCTCCTCTAGAACAGGGCCACCAGGAGGACTCTGTGCTTGTCTTCCCTGATTCATCTGATGATCTGCGAGATCAGAGCAGAGCAATCGGGGGAAAAGCGTAAAGGAGGGTGCTGGGTCAGACGTGAGCCAGCGCAATGTCCTCCGAGAATAAATTGGGCAGTGAGAGTTGTCTTCTGAGGCGAAGAGGTCTACCTCTGCCTTCCCGAAGAACTCCCAGATCGTGAGAACCGTCTGGGGGTGGAGCATCCACTCGTCTGAGGGGACATTGCTCCGGGATAGCATATCTGCTCCCAAGTTTGTTCTCCCGGTAGTGTGAGTCACTCTGAGCAACTGAAACCTCGGTACTGCCCATTCCAGAAGACGCTTCGCCAGAGCGCATAAGCAGCTGGACGAAAGACCACCCTGGTGATTTATGTATGACACCATTGTCATGCTGTCCAACTGAACTTAAGACGTTGCGTCCCGTCAGGTGTGTCTAAAACGCGTGAAGGGCTCGAATCACTGCCAACATCTAGGCAGTTGATGTGCAGATGGCTTCTTCGAGAGATCACGAGCCGAAGGCCGGTCTGCCCTTGCAAAGAGCACCCCAACCTGTGTTGGGTGCATCTGTTGAGTGCATCATTCTTCTGAACATCGCCTATAGGGGTACACCTTGACTGAACCATACAGGGTTCATCCAGGGTTTCAGAGCTGTCAAACAGGCCTGATTGACCCCGAGACGCAGGCAGCCGTGCCGCCAGGCGTGAGGAGGGACCCGGAATGTCAACCAGCATTGCAGAGGCCGCATCCGAAGAAGGCCGAGCTGCAGAACCGGGAAGGCGGAAGCCATCAGCCCTAGCATCCTCTGGAAGTACTTCAGAGGGAGATAGGCTCTGTTCCTGACCGATGCCACAAGCTGCTGAATGGCCAGAGCGCGCTCTGGCGATACTACAGCCGTCATACGGGCTGAGTCGAAGACTGCACCCAGGAACATTATACGTTAGCTGGGGAGCAGTGAGCTCTTGGCAAAGTTGACCCTGAGACCCAGGCACTCCATGTGGCTGAGTAGCACGGATCTGTGAGGCTCCAGCTCGACTCGTGACTGGGCTAGGATGAGCCAGTCGTTGAGATAATTGAGAACCCGGATTCCCAGTGGGGAAAGCGCAAGGAGCTAGGGACAGCCCGAATGGAAGGACTATATATTGGCAAGCCACACCTTTGAATGCAAATCTCAAGAATCGCCTGAGATGGGGGGCTATCTGGATGTGAAAGTATGCATTTTTCAGGTCCAGCAAGCAGAACCAGTCCCCGGGGCAAACCTGCGCGAGGATCTGCTTCAGCATTAACATCTTGAACTTCCATCTCATGAGGGAAAGGTTCAGGAGTCTGAGGTCTAAGATGGGTCTGAGACCACCATCACTCTAGGGAATGAGGAAGTAATGGCTGTAAATCGCTCTCTGAGGGGAGACCATTTCTATAGGCCCCTTCTCGAACAGAGACATCACTTCGGCTCGGAGGACGTGAGCGTCGTCCGCGTTTACTGAAGTGGGAAGCACCCCGCAAAAACGCGGGGGTCTGCGAGCAAACTGGAGCGAGTAGCCTTGAGATATTATCCCCAGAACCCACTTGATACTCCGGGGATGGCCTGCCAGGCCCGCGTGACAAGGGGTTGAATGGCACCGGTTGGCGTGCCGCTGGATGGGGGGCCTGCACACCGGCTAGTTTTTAGAAATGCTACGTATCCTCATGAACGTGGTTTGCGGGGTGAACCGGCAAACGACACGCTGAGAAACTCAGTAAACAGATATATGCTTCTTGGAAAAATATACATGTGTCCCTCCTGAGTCAGGGGAGAGCATCAAGATATATTCCACCGAGCAGTGTCGGAAGTGAGACCGCTCTACCTCGATGAACACGGCTCGCAGGGCAGAGCCAGCGAGTCACATGAACAGAGGTCCAGCATAATGAGCATGTTAGTTCCACCGAGAACAAGTGAGCATTGAGCTCGCTTTCAGTGAGCGCATACATCCTCATGAACGTGGCTTGCAGGGGCAGGGCCGGCAAACGACACGCAGAGAGACTGGAATAAATATGCTACATCAACTGATATGCTGAATATAAATAACATAGGTCTCACCTAAGACAGGTGAGAGTGTCGTTATATTTCTCAAAGGACGCAGTTTGCAGGGCAGAACCGGCAAGCAATGCGCTGAGAAATTCAGCAAACTCGGCAGAAATACGCTGTATCAACTGAAATATATACATTATATATATATATATATAACATGTCTCACCCGAGACAGGGGGAGAGCGACATGTTATATTTCTCAATGAATGCGGCTTGCGGGGCGGAACCGGCAAGCAACGCATAGAGAAACTCAGCGCAAACAGCAGAATCAGCTCCATTAATACAGTATAAAAACATGTTTCTCGCCCGAGTCGGGGAGAACGTCACGTTATATTTCTCAATCGACGCGGCTTGCGGGGCGGAACCAGCGAGCGACGCGCATTGAGATAAGGAAAAACACTCACACAAATAGAAAATGTATCATGAGTCTCGCCTAAGTCAAGAGCATCATGTCAAATTCAGCTGAGAGATTCAGTAAACTTCTGCAAAAATCTGCTATATAAACTGAATGTTTATAACATGAGTGTCACCCAAGAGGGGGGAAAGCGACATGTTATATTTCTCAATAAACGCGGCTCGCGGGCAGAACCGGCGAACAACGCATAGAGAAGACTCAGTGCAAACAGCAGAAAGATGCTCCATTAAATTAAGCATATAACATGTTTCTCACCCAAGCTGGGGAAG
This sequence comes from Megalobrama amblycephala, assembly GCF_018812025.1. Classification (NCBI taxonomy): domain Eukaryota; kingdom Metazoa; phylum Chordata; class Actinopteri; order Cypriniformes; family Xenocyprididae; genus Megalobrama; species Megalobrama amblycephala. The sequence goes on along the minus strand of NC_063044.1, from coordinate 37,259,047 downwards.
ACAGACATGTCATATTTCTGAATTAACGCGGCTCGCGGGGGAGGGGCCGGAGAAGGAGAAATAAACTCACTCAGATAGAAAATGTATCATGAGTCTCGCCTAAGTCAGGGGAGAACATCATGTCAAATTCAGCTGAGAGAGCGAGAGCTCGCATCCTCAACGAACGCGGTTTGCGGGGGAGGACCCGGCAAATAACGCGTTCGGAGACGGCATTTGACAAACGCTAGCGAGAAAGTAGAAAAATAAGCTCTGTACTCACTTGACGGAAGACAGCAGGGAATGAGCTGAATGCACTCAGATGCTGAAGGCGGCACGAGGGCGGCGCGGTGAACAGCTGCTAGAGAGCGAAGATCCGCGGAGCGAGGCTCTGCATGTGCCACAGCTGTGGCGCGGCATTGAGGCAACGCCGCCGCCGTGAAAACGGCGATTGTAGCTCTTTTAGAGCAGCGAGAGCCGCTGGGAAAGCTCTTTTAGAAAGCGGCGTTAAGCCGCAGGAAAAGCTCTTTAAACGGCGCCGGATGGCGGCAGGAGACGCGCTGAGAGGCGGCCGGAAGCGGGAAGCAGGCAGCCGTCTTCGTTCGGCGGTCTCAGCTCAGTCCGCTGCGGGAGCCTCTTCGACGGCGGCGAGAACTTCTCCCAGGCGAGCTTCTCCCAGGCGAGCTTCTTCCAGGCGGCGAAGGCTTCAGCCAGAGATCAGCGAAGAGCGATATGAAGTCGTCGCTGAAGGAGAGAGAACTGAAGTCCTATGGCGAAGCGCCTGCTTATATAGCTACCCCGCCCATTTCGGCGGGAATATTCGCGGGCTTTGTCGCCATAGGCCGCGCAGCTATGCCGCGCCGTCATTGGTTCAACAACTTGTCTATGAGTGAACCAATGACGATGCAGTTACACTGCGTTATTGAAAAAGGCTTCAGTAACGGGAAAAAGGAGACCTTTCCCCATACGCAGTACGAGTGAAGTATCTCAGGGAACAAGATATTTATTTACCATTGCAAGACGTTCAGCTGCTCTGCTGTGGGAACTTCAGTTCACTGCATCCAGGGGACGGAGTTAAGAGGTTTGACTGACAGTTTGAGTGGATCGAAAACCATTTTGTCACAAGCTCTTTTTAATACCTTTATTAGGCTAAATATATTTACAAATCAGACAGACAGACGTAAAGGGTGACCGATAGCATTGATTTATTGAAGAAAATAAATAAATAAAATAAAACACCTCCAAAAAAAGGGCACTTCGGAGTGTAAGGACAAAAAGGGCATGTGCTCTGCACAGGTTGAGCCCTACCTGTGCACGTGCCTGGTGTGTGCTTCAACTGCGGTCATCCACGACCTCCTCAATCACCTGCAATATACAGAACTGTCAGTATATCCATCTATTATTGCACTACTGCTTGAACTGCTTTACTCACCTGCCTGTTTCCATCACCTGCATCTACAAATAAACTCTCATATCCATTTCTACATTGTTGTGAGGCTGTGGCCAACTATGTCAACCCCCGGGAACTGGGTTGAATTGGAAAGAGGCCATCTCCATATGTCTGGAGAGCTTGGTTCTCTCGTATGCTTTCCAGCCAGCCCAAGAGCCTCATCCTAAGATGGCCGCCAGTCAGAACTCCCATAACAAGAGGGCCACCATTCCAGAGTCTCGTCCCAAGATGGCCGCTGTAGTGACAAATTATCCCCCCCCCCCCCTTGAAATTGTATCTCCTTTAGGACCCCAAGCGATCCCATTGGTTCAAATTGCTTTGAATAGGTACTCTCTTTAGCGTCTGATTACAATTCCTGCAAAATCATGTTATGACAAATGCTGTTTCAACTACGTTATAATGACCGTTTATGTCTGTATTAGTTATCTGTATGCTATACTAGTATATAAGCTAAGTGATTAGCCTGATAGTTTAGTTTATACACACATTTGAAATTACTCTACATGTATGTACAATCATCTTTAATGTAATTTTGTGTTAAATGTCCAAATATTTAAATTATAAATAAAATAAAATGATATTCAATTATTCAGTTATTATTAGGCTATTTATTAAGTTAATCAAGTGTATAAAATTACGTTAATTTGGTTTTATGCACTAATGTGTGTTTGTATGCATTATATAGTAAGCTATGCGTATTTGAAATTAAAGGGTTAGTTCACCCAAAAATGAAAATTCTGTCATTTATTACTTACCCTCATGCCGTTCCACACCCGTAAGACCTTTGTTAATCTTCAGAACACAAATTAAGATATTTTAGTTGAAATCCGATGGCTCTGTGAGGCCTCCATAGGGAGCAATGGACACTTCCTCTCTCAAGATCCATAAAGGTACTAAAAACGTATTTAAATCGGTTCATGTGAGTACAGTGGTTCAATATTAATATTATAAAGCGACGAGAATATTTTTGGAGCACCAAAAAAACAAAATAACGACTTATTTAGTGATGGCTGATTTCAAAACACTGCTTCATGAAGCATTGGAGCATAATGAATCAGCGTGTCGAATCATGATTCAGATCACGTGTCAAACTGTCAATGGCTGAAATCACGTGACTTTAGCGCTCCAAACAGCAGATTCGACACACTGATTCATCTGTGCTCTGAAGCTTCCTGAAGCATTGTTTTGAAATCGGCCATCACTGAATAAGTCGTTATTTAGGTTTTTTTTTTGGCGCACCAAAAATATTCTCATCGCTTTATAATATTAATATTGAACCACTGTCTCACATGAACCGATTTAAATATGTTTTTAGTACCTTTATGGATCTTGAGAGAGGAAATGTCCATTGCTCCCTATGGAGGCCTCACGGAGCTATCGGATTTCAACTAAAATATCTTAATTTGTGTTCTGAAGATTAACGAAGGTCTTACGGGTGTGGAACGACATGAGGGTAAGTAATAAATGACAGAATTTTCATTTTTGGGTGAACTAATCCTTTAATATAATTCGTATATACTTTGAATAATCATTAAATGACAGTTTGGGGAGACCCGATTTCGAGGGAGGACCCGATTTGTCATGACGCTGCCATTCCAGATCCTTGTCCCAAGATGGCCGCCATTCCAGAGCCTCGTCCCAAGATGGCCGCCATTCCAGAGCCTCATCTTAAGATGGGCGCCAGTCAGAACTCCCGTCCCAAGATGGCCACCATTCCAGAGCCTCTTCCCAAGATGGCCGCTATTCCAGAGCCTCATCTTAAAGGTGCCCTTGATTCAAAAATTGAATTTACCTTGGCATAGTTAAATAAAAAGAGTTCAGTACATGGAAAAGACATACAGTGAGTCTCAAACCCCATTGTTTCCTCCTTCTTATATAAATCTCATTTGTTTAAACAACCTCCGAAGAACAGGCGAATCTCAACATAACACCGACTGTTACATAACAGTCGGGGTGTACGCCCCAATATTTGCATAATGTCAGCCCATGATGTTCCCAACATTATAAAATTCATTAGACAAGGGCAGCCAGTTAACGTCTGGAGCTGCACACAGCCGAATCATCAGACTAGGTAAGCAAGAACAACAGCGAAAAATGGCAGATGGAGCAATAATAACTGACATAATCCATGATAGCATGATATTTTTACTGATATTTGTAAATTGTCTTTCTAAAAGTTTCGTTAGCATGTTGCTAATGTACTGTTAAATGAGGTTAAAGTTACCATCGTTTCTTACTGTATTCACGGAGACAAGAGTCGTCGCTATTTTCATTTTTTAAACACTTGCAATCTGTATAATGCATAAACACAACTTCATTCTTTATAAATCTCTCCAACAGTGTAGCAATAGCCGTTAGCCACGGAGGACAGCCTCAAATTCACTCAGAATAAAACTTTAACATCCAAATAAATACTTTACTCACATAATTCGAAGCATGCATGCAGCATGCATGATGAACATCTTGTAAAGATCCATTTGAGGGTTATATTAGCTGTGTGAACTTTGTAAATGCGCTGTAATATAATCGAGAGCTTGTGTGGCAGGGAGCACGCGATTTAAGGGGGCGGCGCCGAGTGTAAATCAGTGCATTGTTAATGATGCCCCAAAATAGGCAGTTAAAAAAATTAATTTAAAAAATCTATGGGGTATTTTGAGCTGAAACTTCACAGACACATTCAGGAGACACCTTAGACTTATATTACATCTTGTGAAAGAACGTTCTTGGGCACCTTTAAGATGGGTGCCAGTCAGAACTCCCGTCCCAAGATGGCCACTATTCCAGAGCCTCTTACCAAGATGGCCGCCACTCCAAGATCTTGTTCCAAGATGGTCACCACGCCTGAGCGCTCAGACAAGATGGACACCACATCTGAGCCCTCAGCCAAGATGGCCGCCACATCTGAACCCTCAGCCAAAATGGCCGCCATGCATGAGCCCTCAACCATAATGGTCACCACACTTGTGCCCTTAGGAGTTTTAGTGGAGTATTAGGGGATGTCTTGGAGGCCAGAGATGGCTCCAGCCCCTAGGTATGTTCCAGTCCCTGAGTCCGCTTCAGAGTCCACCCCAAAACATATGCCTGTGGCCATAGTGGCCGAGGCTGGGGTCCGGGGCAAGGCCACAAAGGCACCATCACCATGGCGCCCTGAACTGCCTGCACTGCCATGGCACCCTGAATGGCCAGCTTCGCCTTGGTCACCTGAGTCGCTGGCTCCACCTTGGTCGCCGGCTACGCCCTGGTCACCGACTCCGCCCTGGCCTCCCGAGCTCCTGGCTCGTGGCTTCATAACTACCTGCACCGCCACTCTCAACCTCCTGTCAACAGGACTACAGGACGCCCGTCCTCCCTCCCCAGTTGTTCTATCTATGGTGCGAGGACGTGCCTACCGGGAGGGGGAACTCCATTTCCCATCATCCCTCCTTCTGCTCACTTGCTCATGCTCAGCAATCACCCGCACCTGATCATTATCACCTCATCACACAAGCAGCATTTAAGCACACACATTACTCTTCTCCCAGATTCTCTGTGTCTCCATGTCGTGTCATGGCCTCTCTGCTAGATCATGGATCGTGGAATAGATTACAGCAGTTCAGACTTCTGGGATATATCACAACTATTACTGCTGAGAGAGCAAATATATCCATCCTTCCTTATCAGACTCTGTTCTCTCCACTCGCCAGCCAAAGTGTGTGTGCTTCAGCTGCAGTCATCCATGACCTCCTCAATCACCTGCAATATACAGAACTGTCAGTATATCCATCCATTGTTGCATTACTGCTTGAACTGCTTTTCTCACCTGCTTTTTTCCATCACCTACATATACAACTAAACTCTCATATCCATTCTACATTGTTGTGAGTCTATGTTCCGTAACAATAACTCAGTCCCCAAGTTGCACAGACAGCCTTATAGCAATATTGATGCCATAATTTACATTTCCATCAAAAGCATGCAGCTATTGCCCATAATAATGGTAAGGGGCGTGGCATTTCTGTACTAACCAATCTGAGCCCATTGCGTATTTCGGAGGGAGTGGTATCATAGAACCAGGAAGTCAAACCAGCCATTCAAATGACAATGGAGACATCGGTGCAGAATAAAGGTAAAATATATGAAAAATACAGCGTTTTTTATTTTATTTTTTTAAACAAAGCAAAGACATGTTAAACTGTGCCCCATTAACACAATCAAGCCTAAAAAAAAAAAAAAAAAACAGTGAACCACGCCTTTAAAGCAATATCGTATTGCATATTGAATATCGCATTATTTAACAAGATGTTGCATTTTCTTCAATATAGCAGGGGATTCTGTGTACACAAAACAACTTTTTTCTTTTGACGCAACACGTCTTGCAAAGACTTTCATGCCTACTTGATTGGTAATCAAGGACTGTTATATTACTGTTATATTAATTTATGTATTAAATTTCAATAATATAGTATAATATAGTTGCATGATTATGATCGCAACACATTTGTCAAGTATTTAGGCACCAACACCAACAGTCTTCTTATATCTATTTATATATTTGCATGCTGACCCAAACCACACAGTTATAGAATTGCACAGAACCGACTCGATAACAGCTGAATAAAACTGTGTCACCTGCACCTGTGGCGGGTTGAACTTTTTCAGTTGATGAAGAAAGTACAACCTCTGTTGGGCTTTTTTCACAATGGAGTCAATGTAATTGTCCCACTTCAGGCCCTGAGAGATGGTGGTGCCCAGGAGGGGGAGTGTTGGGGGGTTTCTCCTAAAGTTCGCATTCATCTCCACAGTTTTGAGCATGTTCAGCTCCAAGTTGTTATGACTGCAGCAGACAGCCAGCTGCTCAACCTCTTGTCTGTAAGCTGACTCGTCACTGTCTTGGATGAGGCTGATGACTGTAATGTCCTCCAATGTCCTCTGCAAACTTCAGGAGATTGACAGAGGGGTCTTTAGAGGTGCAGTCATTTGTTTAGAGCAGGGGTAGGCAAGTTCGGTCCTAGAGAGCCGCTGTCCTGCTGAGTTTAGCTCCAACCTTAATCAAACACACCTGAACAAGCTAATCAAGCTCTTCAGGATTACTAAGGCTATAGGCAGCTGAAGGTTTTTTTTTCAGGGTTGGAGCTAAACTCTGCAGGACAGCGTCTCTCTAGGAATGAACTTGCCTACCCCTGGTTTAGAGGGAGAAGAGCAGTGAGGATAGAACGCAACCCTGAGTAGCACCAGTGCTGATGGTGAGGGTCCTAGATGTGAGTTTTCCCAGCCTCACTAGCTGCTGCCTGTCTTTCTGGAAGTTGATGATCCACTGACAGATGGAGGTGAGTACAGAGAGCTGTGTCAGTTTATTCAGGAGGGTATCCAGGATAATGGTGTTGAAAGCAGAGCTGAAGTCCACAAACAAAATCCTCACATAAGTCCCTGGTTTGTCCAGATGTTGCAGAAGGTAGTGCAGTCTCATGTTGACTGCATCATTCACATACCTGTCTGCTCAATAAGCAAACTGCAGGGGGTCCAGCAAGGGTCCAGTGATGTCCTTCAGGTTGGCCAACACCAGTCTCTCAAATGACTTCATGACCACAGATGTCAAAGCAACAGGTTTGTAGTCATTTAGTCTTGTAATTTTTGGTTTCTTGGCTACAGGGATGATGGTGAAGCGTTTGAAGCAGGAAGGGACTTCACACATCTCCAGTGATCTATTGAAGACCAGTGTGAAGATGGATGACAGCTGGACAGCACAGGCTTTGAGACAGGCTGGTGAGACACTGTCTGGGCCTTTTGCTTTCTTATCTTGTGTTTCCTGAAGACCCAGCATACATCCTGTTACATCCTCACAGATCTTAAGTGCAGGCTGAGAAGCATTAGGGGGAGGGAGGGAGAGGGGGTGTTGATGGTTGTGTGGAGAGATGGTCAGAGTGGGTGTGGGTTGTGAGACCAGGCTTTTCAAATCTGCAGTAAAACAGATCGTTGGCTAATCATTGATTCTCCACAGTGATGTGGGGTGGTGTCTTGTAGCTGGTGATGGCTCTCAGGCTCTTCCACACTGATGTAGGGTTGTTAGCTGAAAACTGTTTTTTCAGCTTTTCAGAATAGCTTCTCTTAGCTACTCTTATCTCCATATTCAGTGTGTTTTTTTCCCTGTTTGTACAAGGTTTTGTCCCCACTGCTGTAAGCATCCTCTTTGGCCTGGCAAAACTGTTTGAGTTTTGCAGTGAACCACGGCTTATCGTTGTTATATGTTAAATAAGTCCTGGTGGGAACTTACATGTCCTTACAGAAGCTGAGTCGAAATAGGCTTGTAAATCCCGCTCTGTTTCATTGGTCCCTCTCTTTGCAGTTCTTACTACAGGCTTAGCGTATTTAAGTTTCTGCCTGTAGGCTGGGAGAAGTTGAACCAAACAGTGATCAGAGAGTCCCAAAGCGACTTGGCTTTGGACAGAGTGATACATATCTTTTAAAGCACTGCAGCAATAGAGTACCCCAGGGATGACGTGTTTTTGTAGGCCAACCCGGAAGTTAGCTGCACACAGGTTCCCTCGATTGAAAGCCTATGCATTTTTCCCATAGACTTTTGGAAAATCGCAGAAAATAAGCTCTGTGTTTAACAAAGGGTTATGACACTTACACGTTTTGTCTATAAAGATAATCTTTACAAGTTAACACAACATTTATAGATTTTGAAGCCTAAATAAAGTCGTCAGATATAAAAGGCTAACAGTAGGCTATAAACGGACTACAGCACACCATGGTCTCGGATCAGCGTCACCACCACCAAGCTTCCTCAAACTTTATTTAGAAAACAACTTTATTTATAAACATGCTCGCTGATTATGATCTGTGCTGTTATGAATACTTATCCACTTTTTCATGATAAATGCTGTCCAAATGTCCCATTTTTAATGATGACGTCAAAAGTCCCCGCCAAAGGAAGTAGTCCCTTTTAGCAATTTGTTAACAACCGCCGATTTTAAGACACAGTAAAAGTTTAAAAAATCATAAGTGGGTTATAACTGGTGTGTTTTATGTCATAGATCAAAACGTGAAAGTATTTAGAGGCTTTGTTAACCACAGACCTTATTTCAGGCGATTTATCAAAAACCCATTCAAAAAATCCATAGACTTTACGGCGTTGGAACCGGAAGTCCTAAAATGCTAACTCGCTTCCGGGTTTTGCCTACAAAAATACGTCATCCCTGAGGCACTCTATAGTCCAGTATGTTACTGTCCCTGGTGGGGCATGTGATGTGCTTTCTGTATTTAGGCAGTTCGCAGGTGAGATTAACTTTATTAAAATCATTGAGAATAATAATAAAAGAGTCCGGGTAACGGTGCTCCGTTTGTGTGATCTGATCAACCAGGTGTTGCAAACCACGCTCACACTCGTCAAGAGTTATGTACACACTCACCAGAGAAAAAAAAGGAAAACTCCCATGGCGAATAAAAAGGCTTAAAATTAAAATTAGGGCTGCACATCTTCTTTAACACTGTCACATCTGTACACCAGCCTTCATTGAAATAAAAACATAATCCACCGCCTTTCGTTTTCACGGATAACTCAGCTATGCGATCCGATCTGAACTGCTGGAAGCCCATTAGATGTAACGTGCTGTCTTGAATGGCCCTGTTCAGCCATATTTCTGTGAAGCAAAGAGCAGCAGAGTTTGAAATGTCCTTGTTTGTGTGGGTGAGAACACTTACGAAAAAGAAGTGTACTTCAACTTCATTTTATTAAGTATGCTTAAAGCTGCAGTCCGTAACTTTTTTTTGGTTAAAAATGATCCAAAATCTGTTTTTGAGCAAGTACATAACCAGCCAGTGTTCAAAATCTCCTTTCATTAGTGCGATTTACAACGGTAAGCTTGTAATAATGTTTTATAATAAAATCAATACTTTTGGGTTTCTGCGGGAAATTCGATCATGCAGTCGTTCGTCTTTGCGTCATTACTTCACACATCTGTAAACAGAAAGGAGTCCCAGTTAGTAGGCTATAGGCTATGGCATGTGAGGATGTTGCTGGTAATGGATCATTTATAGCCTCTTCTCACAGCAGATGGAATAAAATTAAACTTGTAATTTTGATGGCAGATTGCAATCCATAAAGGTCCAAATGACATCATCAGTGACAACTGGAGATTAACCCATAGTCAAAAGCAAAAGACTTCGGACTGCGGAGTGGCTACAGAAATTAAAATCTACAGGTAATGCTAATATACATTAAATATACAGTCACAAAATGCTGATGTTGTGAATATTAACAATTGGAGAACAGAGTATAACAATAATAACTAGAATGTACATTTCCTGAAGAAAATGTGAATGGTGCTTGCAGTGGCAAAACTCAGCACTCGGTTGCTAGGGTGTTTCTAGGCAATTGCTAAGGTGTTCTTGGTGGTTGGTAGGCAGTTGCTAGGGTGTTCTGGGCAGTTGCTAGGCGGTTGCTATAGTAACCTGGTGTTTGCCAGGGTGTTGCTATGCAGTTGCGTGGGATGGTACTTGTGGCAGTTGCTAGGTGGTCACTATGGTAACCTGGGTGGTTGCTAAGGTGTTGCTAGGCAGTTGCTATGGTAACATGGGTGGTTGCTAAGGTGTTGCTAGGCAGTTGCTATGGTAACCTTGGTGGTTGCTTAGGTGTTGCTAGGCAGTTGCTAAGGTACTTGGGGTGGTTGCTAAGGTGTTGCTATCTGGGTGGTTGCTAAGCAGTTGCTATGGTAACCTGAGTGGTTACTAGAGTGTTGCTAGGAAGTTGCTAATGTACTTGGGGTGGTTGCTAAGGTGTTACTAGGTGGTTGCTAGGGTGTTCTGGGTGGTTGCTAGGTGGTTGCTATGGTAACCTGGGTGGATGCTATGATGTTACTAGGTGGTTGGTAGTTGTCACAGATGGTTACTATGGAGTGTTTATAAAATTCTTAGCACAATTTAACACTTAGCTAATCACTATTAGCATGTAGTTATTCACTGCTAGCATATGTAGCATGTTGGAAGTCCAGTTTGCTAGCATGAGTCAAAAGAGCCAACCGCCATGTCTTTGCAATGTTTTGATACAGAGATAGAGGTCTTGCTAAAAGGTTGCTAGGGTACTTTGTTTGGTACTCTGTTTGGCCCAAATAGCTCCAGCCACTTACATAAACAGCCCCCTGCCTCAGTGTTCACTACACGTTGGCACATGTAACAGAGAATGAGGTTTCGGCTTGACATCTTCTTTTTGAGTTTGTACGTGGTTGTTTTTTGGCACTTGTATGCAGCACCAGAACGCCCCGTTCTTATGATTGGTCAAATTGCAATTCACTGATTCATTTATGCTCCGATGCTTCATGAAGCATTGTTTTGAAATTGGCCATCACTAAATAAGTCATTATTTTGTTTTTTGGCGCTCCAAAAATATTCTCGTCGCTTTATAATATTAATATTGAACCACTGTACTCACATGAACCGATTTAAATATGTTTTTAGTACCTTTATGGATCTTGAGAGAGGAAGTGTCCATTGCTCCCTATGGAGGCCTCACAGAGCTATCGGATTTCAACTAAAATATATGACTTTGTGTTCTGAAGATTAACGAAGGTCTTACGGGTGTGGAATCGCATGAGGGTAAATGACAGAATTTTTATTTTTGGATGAACTAACCCTTTAAGTGATCTTGCATCCTTGTGTTCTTGCTCTACGTCATCATCAACCGTCAAAGTTCAGTTTCAATATTCAAGAACGCAAGAACAGAGGACGCATGAAAGTACCCGGATGTGTTCTTGATATCGAGGATGCATCGAATGCGAACTTGAGAGAATCGAACTGCTGAAAATCTCAGAAGACGCTGCGGGCGGTCGACATACGGAAGCCTGTAAGCTTTAAAGTTCTCATTCTCATTTATGAGATTCCCGCTACAAGCTCGCAAATACATGACGGCTCGTGAAAATAAACCGTTTGTTTTGCTTAATTTTAATAAAGTGATAACCTGAAGAAAGCCTGCAGTATTTTTATTGGAATATAAGAAATAATCTTAACATTGACAAAGCAACACAAAGGCTACTCATTTTCATAAATACACACGGTGAAATAAAAAGATATAAAATGATATGAAAACAATGTCTATATGTCTATAATAATGTGAAAAAAAAACTTTTAATAGGTTATGACAGTTGTTTGTGATGTTATGTTGTATTTATTGTGCATTAGCCACTTATATGCTTGGATGGTCAGTTGAGCAACAAGATCGCAGCACATCTCAATTCTCAAATGATGCGTTCTCTGTCCTCGTGTCCTTCCGAGTTCATTCTTTCAAGGTCGCCTGGCAAGACCGGTCTCCACGAGAACGCAAGTCCGTTCTCTGCGTTCTTGGAATTGAGAAACAGCCATAATCTTAAGAACATCTAAGTGTACTCAACTGTGCTATTTTGAGACACCATGAATTTGAACTAAAATGTGCTTTTAATATACTATCTCTGTATTAAAAAAAATATATTTAGTAACCTCTTGTAGTACACTTGAACCCATCTTTCATACACTTTTAAATGTACTAATCAGACATAGGAAATACACTTAAGAATTATTTAAAATATAAGAATAATATATACAAAATGTATTCATAATGTTGTATGCATACATTATAAATACATTTTGTATATATTTATTATATATTAATCTTATATTTGAAATACATCATAAGTCTATTTTCTATGTCTGTTAAGTATATTTAAAAGTGTATGATAGATGGGTTGAAGTATACAAGTGGTAACTAAATACTTTTTTTTAAATACAGAGATAGTATATTAAAAGCACATTTTAGTTCAAATTCATGCTGTCTCAAAATAGCACAGTTGAGTACACTTAGATGTTCTTAAGAGTATCTTAAGGAGTACAAAAGAAGAGCTTATAGTATATTAAGTAGAAAATAAGTGCACGAAAATAGAGCACTTTAAGTACATTATGGAAGTGTTCTAAAAAAGTGTATTTTACTGCACTAAATATATTTAAATTGTGCTTTGTGGATACACTTAATATATTAAAATTATACTATACTAAGTGCATATTAAATGTATTATTTTGAAACAACTTGAAGTATAATAAGCATATTTCAAGATGTACTTAAGTTCATGTTAAATTAAAATGGAACCATGTAAGTACATTTAGTGCAATTTACGTATTTCTTTAAATACATTTAAAATGTACTTTTAATACTTCTGCTATTACAGTTAGAGTACATTTGAAGTATTGTTTTAATGGGCTTTATGTACATTTCCAATACAATTTCAGGTCATTACAAATGCATTAGCATAACACTACTTGGTTTATTATAAAGCTGTTTTTATCTGCACACACACACTTTGAAATCTAAAAACTTTAATGCACTACATATTTGTCACAGACACGTCAGGTTCCAACCTCCACCAATCACAGCGCACGCCATCCCCAGAGTACTGATCACCGCCACCTGCACCTCATCATTGCACTCATCAGCAGCACCATAAAGAGCACACACACACTGCACTCCATGTCCGGTCTCGTTCACATATACTCACGTTAATGCTTACCTCAAGGACTCCTCGCTCCATACTTACCTGTCTCCAGCATGTCTCCTTCCCTCTGTGTGCCTCGTCTCCTGTGTGTGAGTGCTCTACCCATCTCCAGCGATCTCCAAGCTCCAGCGTGTTCATATCTGAAAAGGAAAAGTACAGTAACTATCTCAATTCTAATCATCCATTCATCTACCATTGCATCTCTGCTTACCTGTTTACTGCCTGCCGCTCTACTGGTGTCAAATAAACTACAGTTACCTGTTTATATCTGTGTCTGCCTCCTGTGTACCATAACAGAAGACCGGACCAACACCGCAGACCCAGTATGAGCCAGCCAGACCCCTTCCAAGCCCTGGTGGATGCGCTTCGGCAAACTCTGACCACCAATCCACCGCCACCATCTCCAGCCACTTCTCCCTCACCTGCACCAGCGAACACCTCAGTCAGCACCACTGGCTCTCCTTCGCCGCCGCTGTACGCCAGTCACATGGCCAAACCGGCGCCCTACTCAGGATCGGCGGAGGATTGCAGCGGATTCCTGCTGCAATGCGAACTGGTCCTGGAGATGCAGCAGCACCTGTACCCGAGCGATACTTCAAAAATAGCCTTCCTCATCTCTCAGTTAAGTGGCAAAGCATTGAAGTGGGCCGCTTCCATCTGGTCACAACACGGTGCAGTGACGCAATCCTACCCAGCCTTTATTTCCCACTTCCGGGAGGTGTTCGGGAAGCGATTACAGATTCGTCTGCTGGTGAGAAACTCTACAATCTTAAACAAGGGTCAATGTCTATTTACGACTATGCTTTGCAATTCAGGACGCTTGCTGCTGTTAGCGGATGGAACGAACAAGCTCTGATTATCACATATCGTCAAGGTTTGGAACCTCGGGTACGGCTGCATCTCGTTGCATACGAGGATTCCATCGGCCTCGAGAAGATCATCCAGCTATCTATCCGCTGTGCCACTCGTATGCAGGCGTGCCTCCAAGAGCACCAGGACCAGTCACTTCCCAACATGCTCCTCTGCCAGTCTGAACCCGTCAGCTCCCCAGAACCAGCCAACGAACCTATGGATGTAGAAAACTCACGTTTAACCCCTTCTGAGCACCATCGTCGGCTGACCCTGAACCTGTGTTTATATTGTGGCGCTCCCAGGCATGCGATTGCGGCATGCCCCACACGACCTCCTCGACCCATGGTGAGTGCCATCATCCCTTCTATTCAGAAAATGAAACCACTCACCACTGTCGTCAATCTTACTGCCGTTGATATCTCCCTTACAGTGGTTGTGCTCCTCGACTCAGGGTCAGCCGGCAACTTTGTCTCCGGCGCCCTCTGCTGGCAGCTTCGTCTCAAGACCTCTCCGTCTCCGACGGTCTACCAGATCAACTCCATAACTGGCAAGCCTCTCAGCCGTAAGCAGGTCCGTACAGTGGCAGGACCTCTCAAGCTACAAGTCGGTTTACTACATCAAGAGGAATTACATCTGCTGGTTCTGGAGGATTCCACCGCTGACGTGGTTCTGGGGCGCCCCTGGTTGGAGCAGCATAATCCCACCATCTCCTGGAAGACGGGCGAAATCCTGAAGTGGGGCGACACCTGTTTCTCTCGTTGTCTGACTGAACTTCCTGTACCATGTACTCCACCTTCTGATCTCTCCCTCTGTGCAACATCCATCGAGAGCCCAGTGGAGAAACGCTCCATCGACATTCCTAAGTGTTACACCCCCTTCAGCGATGTCTTCTGCCCACAGAGGGCTTCCAAGCTGCCTCCACACTGGCCATGGGACTGTGCCATCGATCTGCTTCCGGGTGAACCAGTGCCAAAGGGTAAGATCTACCCGCTATCCATCCAGGAGAAGGCCATGGAGGATTACATCAAGGAGGCCCTCGCTCAAGGATACACCCGGCCGTCTACTTCCCCTGCTGCTTCCAGCTTCTTCTTCGTGGCTAAAAAGGACGGAGGCTTGCGGCCATGTATTGACTATCGCTCACTCAACAAAATCACTGTGAAATTCAGATATCCCCTTCCTCTCGTCCCAGCGGCCCTGGAACATCTCCGTGGTGCCACTGTGTTTACGAAATTGGACCTCTGCAGCGCGTATAACCTCATCCGGATATGTGAGGGGGACGAGTGGAAGACCGCCTTCATTACTCCTACTGGCCACTATGAATACCTCATGATGCCGTATGGCCTGGTCAACGCCCCCTCCGTATTCCAGGACTTCATTCACGAGGTGCTCCGGGAGTTTCTCCATCGCTTCATCCTAGTATATGTAATGACTGAGGCAAATCAGACACAATTATTGGTTAGTTAACCAATAGTTTTAAGCTCACTCTGGAGTCTGTCCCCATCCCCCGGGAAGTTTTCAGTTACAAGTTTATTGCGCTGAGGAATGTGGTTGCCGCATGGAGAACAGAGTAGAGACACAGAAAATCTGCATCTTCCCTGCATTTTCCACAGAGAACACAGACTCTATGGCATTAATGTATAGACAGACTGTGCTATAAATGATTCCTTCTCAGGAAATGGTATCCATTATTACTGATGTTGTATTGTACTCATTGTATTTACATGTTTGATGATTGTTAAATGTTATGACCTGCACGGTAACTTCAATCATGCCATGTTTAGTGTCTATACGTTCGTAGCGGGAAGATTTAAATGTTTGTGTATGCGGTACATCCATACCTGTGCAACACATCAGTATTAAAAGAATATTTAATAGTTCTGATTCAAGAACTCAGCTTGTTAATCTTTCGGGGTTGTAAAAGCCCTGACAGGAGGGGTGTTGCCACCCGGAATTACAACATCTTCATTGGTCCGGTCAACAACTGAGAGGTGTGACTTTGACCAGAGGTTAAAAACCAGCGAACAGTGCCACTCCCTCTCTTCTTCTTCCTTGCTTCTGGACCGAACAAATCTCCTTGCGGCCGGCCTCTCTAGGCCCGGCCGCAAGGCTGGTAGGCCCCTGGCCTACAACACCCAGCCATGTGCTCATCACCCAACAGACTGGCAACAACTTCAGATGATAACTTCAAGAGTTATCCTCAACCTGCAGATCCGACGCTCTTCAGCCTAAAGGCATCTTGCAAGTATCGTACATTTTAATGCTAAACAGCGATTTAGTATTGATTTGTAAAGACTTTACCTTTGCTATTGCTAAAAGAAACTGATGAGTCCTTTCCAGATTGCCTTTGACATTTCATGTAGCTCTAGTAACAGCAACTCTTCCGGTTCAACACTATCATTACTCATTCTGACTTGCGTGTGTGTGTGTGTGTGTGTGTGTGTGTGACCCTTTATGTATGTTATGTTATGTGTTTGTTAGTTTAGTTATGTGTTTGTGAGTTAGTTAATAAAGATTGTGCACAATACACGTTTGGTTCTGACTCCGTCTGCTAATGAATTGCCTCTTAAGTGATAGATCCGGACTACGTGAGTAGTACAGTACAATAAGAAATATTATTTTTCCATAACTTGGAAATTGACATTTCTTAGAATTAATAAACAATCAACACTGAGCGTTCACTGGACGAACAGGTTAACTGATTGTAATGTTAATTTTAATGTAGCTACGTCCAGTTAATCTGATTAACGGATTTGCATATTCATAATTAATCATAATTAATAATCATAATGAGTTATGAATAATTATTAATATTTCCCCTTTGAGTTAATTTTCGCTACATATACATCGACGACATACTCATCTACTCCCGGAGCCAGGCCGAACATCGCCGACACGTTGCGGAGGTCCTCACACGCCTTTGTCAGTTTCATCTATTCCTCAAAGCAGAAAAGTGTTCCTTCCATCAACCCACAGTGTCATTCCTGGGATACATCATCGACCACAGTGGCATCCGGATGGACGAGAGGAAGGTGGAATCCATCACAAACTGGCCAGAACCCACTACCATCAAAGAGTTACTATGCTTCCTTGGATTTGCAAACTTCTACCACCGGTTTATCAAAGATTACAGCTCCATCACCCATCCACTCACCAGTCTCCTCAGAAATAAGCCCAAGTCTCTGTCCTGGAATCCAGCAGCCACCAAAGCCTTCAATCGCCTCAAGGAAGCCTTCACCACCGCTCCCTTACTCGTCCACCCTGATCCAGAGCTGCTCTTCATCGTAGAGGTGGACGCCTCTACCACCGGTGTGGGAGCGGTGTTATCACAGCAGCAGGGGACACCAAGTAGACTCCACCCATGCTCCTTCTTCTCCCGCAAGCTCAGCCTGGCGGAAGTCAACTACACCATCGGTGACAGGGAACTCCTTGTTGTGAAGCTTGCTCTGGAAAAGTGGAGGCATTGGTTGGAGGGAGCCAAACATGCGTTCCTGGTTCTGACAGATCACAAAAACCTAGAGTATCTCCATTCTGCCAAAAGGTTAAACCCAAGACAAGCTCGTTGGGCCATGTTCTTCTCCCGATTTAACTACACCATCTCCTACCGACCTGGCTCAAAGAACACAAAAGCAGACGCTCTCTCCCGTCTCCATGCTCCCGAAGAGAAAACTGAAGAACCTGAGCCAATCATCCCGAGCTCACTCATAGTAAGCCCCATCACTTGGTCAGAGGAGACCATTCCCTCCTCCAATGCCTCCACGAACCCTCCGCCGGGCTGTCCACCTGGCTTGCTCTACATCACCCGGACACGACGCACTCCAACCATCCACTCAGCTCACACGTCACTAGGCACTGGTCACCCGGGGGTCAATGAAACCCTCTCGTTGCTGAAAGAACGCTTCTGGTGGCCAGGGATGGCAGCCGATGTCAGAAGGTACGTGCAGGGCTGTCGGGAGTGCGCCATCTCCAAAAGTCCTCGTCATCTGCCAGCTGGGAAACTCCTTCCTCTGCCCGTTCCCAACCGACCATGGTCACACCTAGGGGTGGATTTCATAACGGACCTTCCTGCTTCTGATGGAAATACCTGCATCCTAGTCATCATAGATCGTTTCTCCAAATCTTGTCGTCTCATTCCACTAAGAGGACTACCCACTGCCATGGAAACAGCTGAAATGCTCTTCAACCCCGTGTTCAGGTATTTCGGAATACCAGAGGACATTGTGTCGGACAGAGGACCCCAGTTCATCTCTAGGGTATGGAAAGCATTCCACTCACTCGTAGGTGTGGCCGTCAGCCTAACATCGGGGTACCATCCGCAGTCGAACGGGCAGACGGAAAGGAAGGTCCAGGAGATCGTCCACTTCCTCCGTACCTTCTGTCATGACCACCAGGACTCTTGGAACCAGTTCCTGGGTTGGGCTGAGTACGCCCAGAACTCTCTCCAGCAGTCGACTACAGGACTCACTCCATTCCAGTGCGTACTCGGCTACCAACCCCCACTGTTCCCCTGGATCGGGGAACCATCTAACGTTCCGGCAGTGGATTACTGGTTCTGAGAGAGTGAGAGGGTCTGGGACTCAGCTCACCACCAGCTGCAACGAGCCCTGCGCAGACGCAGGATGACAGCGGACCTGGGGCGCTCCAACACCCGTCTTCCAGCCCAGACAGAAGGTATGGCTGTCGACACGGGACATCAGACTGCGTCTGCCCTGCAAGAAGCTGAGTCCCAGGTTCATTGGCCCATTTCCCATCATCAGGCAGATCAACACGGTCACATACCAACTTCAACTGCCACAAGGGTACCGTATTCACTCTACTTTCCACGTCTCACTCCTCAAACCTTATCACCCTTCTGCTCTCTCCACAGGACTTGACGTGACTCCCGCCGAACCCCCCCTTCCACTCATCCTGGAAGACGGTGCAGCATACGAGGTCCATGAGATCTTGGACTCCCGGTGTCGTGGTGGTCAGCTGGTCGACTGGGAAGGATACGGCCCCGAGGAACGCTCCTGGGTTCCAAGAAACGACATCCTTGATCCCAGCTTACTTCAAACTTTCCACGACAGTCACCCTGATAGACCGGCACCGCGGGGAAGAGGACGACCACCACGGCGTCGGGGTCCTCGGGGTACTGTCACAGACACGTCAGGTTCCAACCTCCACCAATCACAGTGCACGCCATCCCCAGAGTACTGATCACTGCCACCTGCACCTCATCATTGCACTCATCAGCAGCACCATAAAGAGCACACACACACAGCACTCCATGTCCGGTCTCGTTCGCATATACTCACGTTAATGCTTACCTCAAGGACTCCTCGCTCCATACTTACCTGTCTCCAGCGTGTCTCCTTCCCTCTGTGTGCCTCGTCTCCTGTGTGTGAGTGCTCTACCCATCTCCAGCGATCTCCAAGCTCCAGCGTGTTCATATCTGAAAAGGAAAAGGACAGTAACCCTCTGGAGTCTGAGGCTGATTTGGGGCCTGGAGAAGTTTTGACATGCCCTGACATTTGTGCTTTTTTCAGTTGTTCATAAACATATTAATGACACAAGTGTCATTACACTGTATTCAGCACAAACTAGGCTACCATAATATGTGAGGAACATGTGTGTACATGTTTGTGTTTTTGAAGGAATAACGTTTATGCGTGGTTACTGAAAAAACAAAAAACTTAAGTCACTGATATAAGGCCAATAAAAGTATATTAAATCTGTGTTCACAAGACTTTTGGGTATTGAAGGTTGTAGACTAGAGTTTTTGCTTCAAAATTATGTAAAAATTAAGCTGACTACTCTTTCATTTATAACAATATACTGATTTAGTTTTTGTAAGACACTTTTTGCCAAGAAACACGGTATGCGAGGAGGCGTGAATCTCCATGAATAATGGCTCATTCTCACCTGTGAAGACAAAAGAATTGAATAGTAATGACCTGAAAAGACTTGCATATTAATGAGGCATTTCCGTCAGGTAGGCTGTGAAAAAAAACTTCTGTGATGTCTCAAGCTCATCATGGTATATGAAACATACAGAAAAATTTTATTACAATATAAAATAATGGTTTTATATTATACTTTAAAATATAATGTATTTCTGTGATGCAAAGAGTCTGAATATAGGCTTTTAGTTTAAAAGCATGCACATTTGGAGAAATATAGGATTCTCATATGTTTATGTCAATTTTCTATACAGAGGAGTTATTTTTTATTTAATATTCATTGTTATCTCTATGAGCGCTGGTGTTTGCAATTCATACTGCAGCCGGAGGGCGCTCTGTGCATTTTAGTCCACAAATTCACCTAAGAAGAAGACGATATTCCATGAATGGTGTTTACCAATTCATACTACAGCCGGAGGGCGCTAAAGAAACAAAAACTCACTTAAAACTTATCAATAGAAGAAAACAAACAGGAATTTACTGAATGTCTTCCAGAGATCGCTAACCATGGCTTTTTCATCCAGATAAACAATTTTCAAGGCAATAAATACACGATTGAGATGATGAATGCATGTGTTGTCTCTGAATTTGCCTGTGAATAGCGCTGGCTCCGTACTGCGGTCAAGTGGGCCGCGCGTCGAAAATACACGGTCAAGCCAGCCGCACTTTTTTTTTTAGGTCGCGCGTCTATTCCTGCACTTACGGTATGGGTGCTGGAAACGGTCTAAATGCATTTAAAGATGACAGTTTCATTTAAACTCTTGCAGTTAACCGTAAAAAGGACAAGAACGTAAAGAGACATCAGATAAGTTATGTATTGTTTTTTTCCCCCATCTTATTATGACTCTGATAATTTTTTTTTATATTAAAAAAGACTTTTATTTTCGAATTTGTTCTTTGTATATGTGCTATACATCATATGTTAATGTTAATATTAATTATTATGAATCATTTATTAATTAGATTTTTTAAATTATTTTTTTATTATTGTTATTATTTTTATTATTTATTAATAAATATTATACATTATTATACATTATGAATATTAATTAATGTTAATATGAGTTTTATACATAATTTATTAATTTTATTACATTTTTTTGGATTGTAATGTTTAATATACGTTTTTTGTTCTACATTATTAATGTTAACATTAATCTTAATAGTAATTTTAATTAATATTGATAATTAATTTTACTATTAAATTAAAATTTTTGATTTTAGTGTTTTTATATATACAATAATTATTTAGACATTATTTATTAATTTTAATGTTAATTATCATACATGCTTAATGTAAATTGTTTTATTTTTATATATAAAACATACATACATCAAAAATAAAAATTGTAAAAAGTACCTTCATAGGTTTGCTCATTCTGTCAACTGATATTTATTCAGGGTCACCCTGGCTATTACTGTACTAATTTTCATATCATTTTACTGTACAGTTTTGGAGAAAATGAAAGTCAAACTCACCCACAATATCCATTTTCAAACACTCATAAAAATGTTTTTTTTTTTATATAGGTTAGCTCATTCTGTCAACTGATATTTATTAAGGGTTACTCTGGCTATTATTGTACTCATTTTCGTATCATTTTACTGTACAGTTTGGGAGAAAATTAAAGTCAGAGTAATTTTCTCAGTACAGTTTGGGAGAAAAACTTTCCTTTAAAGGTTTGCTCATTCTGTCAACTGATATTTATTAAGGGTCACCCTGGCTATTACTGTACTCATTTTCATATCATTTTTACTGTACAGTTTGGGAGAAAATTAAAGTCAAACTCACCTATAATATCAAAGTGCATTCAAGCACTTGCACTGTAGCCTATATTCAAACACTCATAAAAATATTTTCTTTATAAGTTAGCTCATTCTGTCAACTGATATTTAATTAGGGTCACCCTAGATATTACTGTACTCATTTTCATATATTTTTACTGTACAGTTTGGGAGAAAATTAAAGTCAAACTGACCCCCAATATCCATATTCAAACACTCATAAAAATGTTTTCTTTACAGGTTTGCTCATTCTGTCAACTGATATTTATTAAGGGTTACTCTGGCTATTATTGTACTCATTTTCGTATCATTTTACTGTACAGTTTGGGAGAAAATTAAAGTCAGAGTAATTTTCTCAGTACAGTTTGGGAGAAAAACTTTCCTTTAAAGGTTTGCTCATTCTGTCAACTGATATTTATTAAGGGTCACCCTGGCTATTACTGTACTCATTTTCATATCATTTTTACTGTACAGTTTGGGAGAAAATTAAAGTCAAACTCACCTATAATATCTAAGTGCATTCAAGCACTTGCACTGTAGCCTATATTCAAACATTCATTAAAAAAAATTCTTTATATGTTAGCTCATTCTGTCAACTGATATTTATTCAGGGTCACCCTAGATATTACTGAAGTCATTTTCGTATCATTTTACTGTACAGTTTGGGAGAAAATTAAAGTCAAACTCACCCACAATATCCATTTTCAAACACTCATAAAAATGTTTTCTTTAAAGGTTTGCTCATTCTGTCAACTGATATTTATTAAGGGTTACTCTGGCTATTACTGTACTCATTTTCATATCATTTTACTGTACAGTTTGGGAGAAAATTAAAGTCAAACTCACCTATAATATCAAAGTGCAATCAAGCACTTGCACTGTTGCTCATTTTCAAACACTCATAAAAATCTTCCCTTTATAGGTTAGCTCATTCTGTCAACTGATATTTATTCAGGCTCACCCTGGCTATTACTGTACTCATTTTCATATAATTTTACTGTACAGTTTGGGAGAAAATTAAAGTCAAACTCACCTCCACTATCAAAAGTGCATTCAAGCCCTTGCACCGTGGCCCATTTTCCAACACTCATGAAAATCTTTCCTTTAAAGGTTTGCTCATTCTGTCAACTGATATTTATTAAGGGTTACTCTGGCTATTACTGTACTCATATTCGTATCATTTTACTGTACAGTTTGGGAGAAAATTAAAGTCAAACTCACCTATAATATCAAAGTGCATTCAAGCACTTGCACTGTAGCCTATATTCAAACACTCATAAAAATATTTTCCTTATAGGTTAGCTCATTCTGTCAACTGATATTTATTCAGGGTCACCCTAGATATTACTGTACTCATTTTCATATAATTTTACTGTACAGTTTGGGAGAAAATTAAAGTCAAACTCACCTCCACTATCAAAAGTGCATTCAAGCCCTTGCACCGTGGCCCATTTTCCAACACTCATGAAAATCTTTCCTTTAAAGGTTTGCTCATTCTGTCAACTGATATTTATTAAGGGTTACTCTGGCTATTACTGTACTCATATTCGTATCATTTTACTGTACAGTTTGGGAGAAAATTAAAGTCAAACTCACCTCCACTATCAAAAGTGCATTCAAGCCCTTGCACCGTGGCCCATTTTCCAACACTCATGAAAATCTTTCCTTTAAAGGTTTGCTCATTCTGTCAACTGATATTTATTAAGGGTTACTCTGGCTATTACTGTACTCATATTCGTATCATTTTACTGTATAATTTGGGAGAAAATTAAAGTCAAACTCACCTATAATATCAAAGTGCATTCAAGCACTTGCACTGTAGCCTATATTCAAACACTCATAAAAATATTTTCCTTATAGGTTAGCTCATTCTGTCAACTGATATTTATTCAGGGTCACCCTAGATATTACTGTACTCATTTTCATATAATTTTACTGTACAGTTTGGGAGAAAATTAAAGTCAAACTCACCTCCACTATCAAAAGTGCATTCAAGCCCTTGCACCGTGGCCCATTTTCCAACACTCATGAAAATCTTTCCTTTAAAGGTTTGCTCATTCTGTCAACTGATATTTATTAAGGGTTACTCTGGCTATTACTGTACTCATATTCGTATCATTTTACTGTATAGTTTGGGAGAAAATTAAAGTCAAACTCACCTATAATATCAAAGTGCATTCAAGCACTTGCACTGTAGCCTATATTCAAACACTCATAAAAATATTTTCCTTATAGGTTAGCTCATTCTGTCAACTGATATTTATTCAGGGTCACCCTAGATATTACTGTACTCATTTTCATATCATTTTACTGTACAGTTTGGGAGAAAATTAAAGTCAAACTCACCTCCACTATCAAAAGTGCATTCAAGCCCTTGCACCGTGGCCCATTTTCCAACACTCATGAAAATCTTTCCTTTAAAGGTTTGCTCATTCTGTCAACTGATATTTATTAAGGGTTACTCTGGCTATTACTGTGCTCATATTCGTATCATTTTACTGTATAGTTTGGGAGAATATTAAAGTCAAACTCACCTATAATATCAAAGTGCATTCAAGCACTTGCACTGTAGCCTATATTCAAACACTCATAAAAATATTTTCCTTATAGGTTAGCTCATTCTGTCAACTGATATTTATTCAGGGTCACCCTAGATATTACTGTACTCATTTTCATATCATTTTGCTGTACAGTTTGGGAGAAAATTAAAGTCAAACTCA
This sequence comes from Megalobrama amblycephala, assembly GCF_018812025.1. Classification (NCBI taxonomy): domain Eukaryota; kingdom Metazoa; phylum Chordata; class Actinopteri; order Cypriniformes; family Xenocyprididae; genus Megalobrama; species Megalobrama amblycephala. The sequence goes on along the minus strand of NC_063044.1, from coordinate 37,234,833 downwards.
CCCACAATATCAAAGTGCATTTTAGCCCTTGCACCATGTCCCATTTTCCATCACTCATGAAAATTTTTTCTTTAAAGGTTTGCTCATTCTGTTAACAGATATTGGTTCAGGGTCACCCTAGATATTACTGTACTCATTGTTGTATCATTTTACTGTACAGTTTGGGAGAAAATTAAAGTCAAACTCACCCATAATATCAAAGTGCATTCAAGTACTTGCACTGTCACATTTTCAATGACATTTGTCTTTTTGATGAACACAATCAGAGTTATATTAAAGGGTTAGTTCACCCAAAAATCACATTTGTTTCATGCCAAATTATGATATTTATGCAAAATCCAAGAGGTTTTTTCATCCTCCATTGAAAACAACAAAGTTGCAACAGTCAAGGTCCAGAGAAGTAGTAATAGCATCAATAAAATTGTCAACATGACTACAGTGTCACATGTCTGCTGTGTTGTGTTTCTTAGTTTGACTTAGTTTCTGTCAGTCTGTTAATTATGTAATTAGTTTCCTCCAGTGTTCATTTACTCCCTTATTAGTTCCTTTGTTTGACTTCACCACCAGTCCCACTCCAGTGCCAGAGGCCAGCCAACCACCACCAACGATGAACGATGTGACGGAGATGCTGTTTGAGCCCACCGCAGACAGTGGAGACCGGCCACCATGAGAGACAAGCCCATACCAATGATAAGGACAGAGTGTTTTGTAGCTCAGACCACCTACAGAGTCTGACCAGGTGTGCAAGCTGGCAACACCATTCATCACTGAGTTAGTTATTGTGGAGTTTGAGGGCTGGGAAAAAAACTCTGCCCACGACACCACTGCTGTGGAAATGTGTATGTCAAACTCTGGCAAATATTTTGATGAACTGAAGGATTTGTTGAAGTGATCTTGATAGACTTTTTTGGAGAGGTGATTCTACCCTGTATTTCCAATGGAGCACTATTCTGCCTCCCGCGACTCCACCCTGGGGCCTCTTCCTGTCTGGTCTCTGGTGTACCATCTGGCTATATCTCCAGAGTCTCCTGTATCTCCAGCACCTGTATCTCCAGTGTCCCTTGTATTTCCTGAATTCCCACCCAGCCTCCCTCTCACACCTCTTCATTCAGCCAGTTCCTCAGCCCCACCATCGCCTTCTACATCCTCCACATGCCAGCAAGAGATGCCAAGATCCACCATCGGTAACGACATCTGCAAGCTCAGGAGAGCAAACCTTCACTACAAGGTACCTTCGTCTGCATGTTCCAGATTGTTAAGGACCTTCTGCACCTACACCAGGGCCTCATCTGCGTGTTCCAGATTTTAGGACCCTTTGGTGCTTCAGGAGATCAGCATCCCACAGAGCTTCGTGTTCAAGACTGTTGAAACAGATTCTGGCTCCTCTCCCCACAGCATCGTCCCCCAGCACAACCAGTGGAGGACGTCACCGTCGTCGGACTCAACCAAGTGGAACGTAAATATCACTTAACCAAACCTCTTTCCAGAGACCTTGGCATTGTTGTATATTATCAGTATATAATTTCCTAATTTCCATTAGATGTAATATAGCTGATGTTAGTTAATAACAAATAATCTTTTGTTTATTTGTTTGGTGCATAATAAGGTTCTCCACCTTATTATTTTCAGAGAAACACTTTATCTTTCCATAAGATAACGTAACTCTTCCATAGCCACACCCAACTTAATCACTTGTATTCTATGTATCTTATGCACTTTATTCCTTTATCATTCATAGTATTCATTTAGTAGTTGTGTTAGTTATTCTTGTTTATCTTTTTGTAATAAAATAAATTAATAAATAAATAAATAAAATAAATTTTATTACACTTGTGTCTTCCTTGTGCTGATAATACAGAAAAGGTTCTACAAGTTAGCAATATCACCAATCTTTCAGATAAATCAGCTGACCACTTTACATTAATTCTAAATGAATGAAAGCCCCTGCTGAGAGTGTTCTCATACTGCCAAGGTAAAACACCTTGACTGGTGCCCTGAACTAGGTAAAAAGGGGAAGTGGTCATCTGATGTACTCATAATCACCCCTTAAGTCACGTGTGGTCCTAAAATCACAACGTCAGCGGTGACGTGAGTACCAATCCCTACTTTACTTTGTGTCCTTTGATGGACGAAGTAAAAATCACTACACCCTGAATAAAAATCAATTGAAGGAATTAGCTAACCTATAAAGAAAAAAATTTTATGAGTGTTTGAAAATGGGCCACAATGCAAGGGCTTGAATGCACTTTGATAGTGGAGGTGAGTTTGACTTTAATTTTCTCCCAAACTGTACAGTAAATTGATATGAAAATGAGTACAGTAATAGCCAGAGTGACCCTGAATAAATATCAGTTGACAGAATGAGCAAACCTTTAAAGGAAAGATTTTCATGAGTGTTGGAAAATGGGCCACGGTGCAAGGGCTTGAATGCACTTTGATATTATAGGTGTGTTTAACATTAATCTTCTCCCAAACTGTACAGTAAAATGACTTGAAAATTAATACAGTAATAGACAGGTAAACCTTGAATAAAAATCAATTGAAGGAATTAGCTAACCTATAAAGAAAAGATTTTTATGAGTGTTTGAATATAGGCTACAGTGCAAGTGCTTGAATGCACTTTGATATTATAGGTGAGTTTGACTTTAATTTTCTCCCAAACTGTACAGTAAAATGATACGAAAATGAGTACAGTAATATCTAGGGTGACCCTGAATAAATATCAGTTGACAGAATGAGCTAACCTATAAAGAAAATATTTTTATGAGTGTTTGAATATAGGCTATAGTGCAAGTGCTTGAATGCATTTTGATATTATAGGTGAGTTTGACTTTAATTTTCTCCCAAACTGTACAGTAAAATTATATGAAAATGAGCACAGTAATATCTAGGGTGACCCTGAATAAACATCAGTTGACAGAATGAGCTAACCTATAAAGAAAATATTTTTATGAGTGTTTGAATATAGGCTACAGTGCAAGTGCTTGAATGCACTTTGATATTATAGGTGAGTTTGACTTTAATTTTCTCCCAAACTGTACAGTACAATTATATGAAAACGAGCACAGTAATATCCAGGGTGACCCTGAATAAATATCAGTTGACAGAATTAGCTAACCTATAAAGAAAAGATTTTTATGAGTGTTTGAATATAGGCTACAGTGCAAGTGCTTGAATGCACTTTGATATTATAGGTGAGTTTGACTTTAATTTTCTCCCAAACTGTACAGTAAAATTATATGAAAATTAATACAGTAATAGACCGTTTAACCTTGAATAAAAATCAATTGAAGGAATTAGCTAACCTATAAAGAAAAGATTTTTATGAGTATTTGAATATGGGCTAAAGTGCAAGTGCTTGATTATGGGTGAGTTTGACTTTAATTTTCCCCCAAACTGTACAGTAAAATGATATGAAAATGAGTACAGTAATAGCCAGGGTGACCCTGAATAAATATCAGTTGACAGAATGAGCAAACCTTTAAAGGAAAGATTTTCATGAGTGTTGGAAAATGGGCCACGGTGCAAGGGCTTGAATGCACTTTGATATTATAGGTGTGTTTAACATTAATCTTCTCCCAAACTGTACAGTAAAATGACTTGAAAATTAATACAGTAATAGACAGGTAAACCTTGAATAAAAATCAATTGAAGGAATTAGCTAACCTATAAATAAAAGATTTTTATGAGTGTTTGAATATAGGCTACAGTGCAAGTGCTTGAATGCACTTTGATATTATAGGTGAGTTTGACTTTAATTTTCTCCCAAACTGTACAGTAAAATTATATGAAAATTAATACAGTAATAGACCGTTTAACCTTGAATAAAAATCAATTGAAGGAATTAGCTAACCTATAAAGAAAAGATTTTTATGAGTATTTGAATATGGGCTAAAGTGCAAGTGCTTGATTATGGGTGAGTTTGACTTTAATTTTCCCCCAAACTGTACAGTAAAATGATATGAAAATGAGTACAGTAATAGCCAGGGTGACCCTGAATAAATATCAGTTGACAGAATGAGCAAACCTTTAAAGGAAAGATTTTCATGAGTGTTGGAAAATGGGCCACGGTGCAAGGGCTTGAATGCACTTTGATATTATAGGTGTGTTTAACATTAATCTTCTCCCAAACTGTACAGTAAAATGACTTGAAAATTAATACAGTAATAGACAGGTAAACCTTGAATAAAAATCAATTGAAGGAATTAGCTAACCTATAAATAAAAGATTTTTATGAGTGTTTGAATATAGGCTACAGTGCAAGTGCTTGAATGCACTTTGATATTATAGGTGAGTTTGACTTTAATTTTCTCCCAAACTGTACAGTACAATTATATGAAAATGAGCACAGTAATATCCAGGGTGACCCTGAATAAATATCAGTTGACAGAATTAGCTAACCTATAAAGAAAATATTTTTATGAGTGTTTGAATATAGGCTACAGTGCAAGTGCTTGAATGCACTTTGATATTATAGGTGAGTTTGACTTTAATTTTCTCCCAAACTGTACAGTAAAATTATATGAAAATTAATACAGTAATAGACAGTTTAACCTTGAATAAAAATCAATTGAAGGAATTAGCTAACCTATAAAGAAAAGATTTTTATGAGTATTTGAATATGGGCTAAAGTGCAAGTGCTTGATTATGGGTGAGTTTGACTTTAATTTTCCCCCAAACTGTACAGTAAAATGATAAGAAAATGAGTACAGTAATAGCCAGGGTGACCCTTAATAAATATCACTTGACAGAATGAGCAAACCTTTAAAGGAAAGATTTTCTCCCAAACTGTACTGAGAAAATTACTCTGACTTTAATTTTCTCCCAAACTGTACAGTAAAATGATACGAAAATGAGTACAATAATAGCCAGAGTAACACTTAATAAATATCAGTTGACAGAATGAGCAAATATGTAAAGAAAACATTTTTATGAGTGTTTGAAAATGGATATTGTGGGTGAGTTTGACTTTAATTTTCTCGCAAACTGTACAGTAAAATGATATGAAAATTAGTACAGTAATAGCCAAGGTGACCCTGAATAAATATCAGTTGACAGAATGAGCAAACCTATGAAGGTACTTTTTAATTTTTTTATTTTTGATGTATGTATGTTTTATATATAAAAATAAAACTATTTACATTAAGCATGTATGATAATTAACATTAAAATTAATAAATAATGTTTAAATAATTATTGTATATATAAAAACACTAAAATCTAAAATTTTATTTTAATAGTAAAATTAATGATCAATATTAAATTAACATTACTATTAAGATTAATGTTAACATTAATAATGTAGAACAATAAACAAATATTAAACATTACAATAAAAAAATGTAATAAAATTAATAAATTATGTATAAAACTCATATTAACATTGATTAATATTCATAATGCATAATAATTAATGTATAATATTTATAAAACATTAAAATCAATAATAAAAAATAATTTAAAAAATCAAATTAATAAATGATATGATGTATAGCACATATAGAGTCATAATAAGATGGGGGGAAAAGCAATACATAACTTATCTGATGTCTCTTTACGTTCTTGTCCTTTTTACGGTTAACTGCAAGAGTATAAAGGAAACTGCCGTCTTTAAATGCATTTAGACCGTTTCCAGCACCCATACCGTAAGTGCAGGAATAGACGCACGACCTAAAAAAAAAAGTGCGGCTGGCTTGACCGTGTATTTTCGACGCGCGGCCCACTTGACCGCAGTTGGCTCCGTGGGTGTGGCCGCATTAGTGGGTAATGAGCTGAATCACGGACTTCTGACATGGCTCTCTTTTCATACAGATTACATAAACACAGAATGTTTGTTTTCGATTTGACTTGCACGATTTAAAACCTGACATTTCAACGTTTTGTTAGACATAAGTATGAATTTTTTGTGATTAGTATTCACTAAGTTACACTTCATTTTCTGAGAACTATCAGATTGGACTTCGTTCAGAGGGAGATGAGAGATCACGCATCATGTTAGTTTTCTTTATTTTACAAAAAGCACAACATTTTGTTTTTACTCTGAGTGTATACAAATAAAAGGAGATATTCTATAGTTTCAATTGATGTATTACTTATGTCTCTATGACAAAAAATGACAGAGTATTTTAAGTCTGTTTTGCTGCAATGTGAAAAAAAACCTGCAAAACGCGCCGGCGCGTTTTTAGACCTCAAAGTGGTAACTATCTCCATTCTAATCATCCATTCATCTACCATTGCATCTCTGCTTACATGTTTACTGCCTGCCGCTCTACTGGTGTCAAATAAACTACAGTTACCTGTTTACATCTGTGTCTGCCTCCTGTGTACCGTGACAATATTGTGCTTGAATTTGGTGACAGTACGGTGTATTACAGTGAAGTTACTGAATATGTTTCATTATAAAAAATCATAAAAATTATACAAAAATACATTTTTCCAAAATAAGTGTTGTAGTATAACTATCAGGACAACAGTGATGTGTGAACTGAATTTGGCGACAGTACAATGTATTACAGTGACGCTATTAAATATATTTTCAATAATAGTCAAGTTATTTAATATTTTTCACTACAAAAAATCATAAAAATTATGCAAAAATATATTTTTCCAAAATAAGTGTTGCAGTTTAACTACCAGGACAGCAGTGATGTGTTAATTTATTTTGGTGACAGTACAGTGTATTACAGTGAAGTTATTGAATATAATTTTTCATAATAGTCAAGTTATGAATATTTTTCACTACAAAAAATCATACAAATTATACAAAAATACTTTTTTTTTTTTCCAAAATAAGTGTTGTAGTATAACTTTTAGGACAGCAGTGATGTGTGAACTGAATTTGGTGACAGTATAGTGTATTACAGTAAAGTTATTAAATATTTTTTCACTATAAACAATCATAAAAATTATACAAAAAGATCTTTCCCCAAAATAATTGTTGTAGTTTTACTATCAGGACATCAGTGATGTGTGAACTGAATTTGGTGACAGTACAGTGTATTACAGTGAAGTTATTGAATATAATTTCGCTATACGCAGAGTACACAGTTTGCGTAGGGCACCAACTCCAGAGGGGGAACCACCTTTGCTCAAAAAAAAAAAAAAGTCTAAATATATAAATAAACTAATATTCTGTTGGTAATATGGTAGCTTAAAAATATATATTGTATAACTATGGTGTACTGACTTTATATTTTTATATAATTAGTTCAGAAATATGTGAAAGGCTTACAGACCATTAAATGTTTAAAAAAATAAATAAATAAATAAAAAAAAAATTGCCAGACATGATTAGATATATTGCTGTCCATTTAAAAAGAAGATATTATAAGATTTCTATAAAGACATTTATATACTGATGTGTTATGAATTTGTTACATGTGCCCTGGTTCCGTGTTCTATTGTCATCATATGGACTCCATTTCCCACAATTCCCCATCTAGGAACCAATCATACACTCACACCTGAGTATTGTTTAGCCATTAGTTTGCATTCCGTTTGTTTCTTGTCCTGCCTTGTCTTGCCTAGCCTGTGTTTTGATCCAGGACTGTTTCCTTGTTTTTGATTGTTTGCTGCCTACCATCGCCTGTGTTTTTAGATTACTCTTTTGCCTTGCCTTCTGGTTACTGTTTGCTGGTGATCGACCTAGTGCCTGTTTGACTACGCTCTTCTTATGAATAAAGCCTGCACATGGATCTCCAACTCCGTTGTTGTCACAGACACGTCAGGTTCCAACATCCACCAATCACAGCGCACTCCATCCCCAGAGTACTGATCACCGCCACCTGCACCTCATCATTGCACCAATCAACAGCACTACAAAGAGCACACACACACAGCACTCCATGTCCGGTCTCGTTTGCAGATACTCACGTTAATGCTTACCTCAAGGACTCCCCGCTCCATACTTACCTGTCTCCAGCGTGTCTCCTTCCCTCTGTGTGCCTCGTCTCCTGTGTGTGAGTGCTCTACCCATCTCCAGCGATCTCCAGCTCCAGTGTGTTCACGGATATTCATATCTGAAAAGGAAAGGACTGTAACTATCTCCATTCAACTTATTCATCCATCTACTAATTCATCACTGCTTACCTGTTCCAATCACACACTCACACCTGTTTCCCATCAGTGACACTTTATAAGCTGCACTCAGACACACACACATTGCTGAATATTGTTTAGCCATTGGTTTGCATTCCATTTGTTTCTTGTCCTGCCTTGTCTTTCCTAGCCTGTGTTTTGACCCAGGACTGTTTCCTTGTTTTTGATCGTTTGCTGCCTGCCTTGACCATTGTCAGTGTTTTTGGATTACTCTTCTGCCTTGCTTTCCTGTTACTCCGTACTGTGACTACGCTCTTCTTATGAATATAGCCTGCACGTCTCCAACTCCCGCTCCCTACATTACAGAATTAAAGAAGAAACATACACACATCACATTCTCATATAACCTGACACCAGTTTATTATTAACTTATTAAATCTGTGTATTTTTTTCTACCATGCCCCCCCCCCCACCCAATAAATAAATAAATAAATAAATAAATAAATAAATAAATAAATTGCCAGACATGATTAGATATATTGCTGTCCATTTAAAAAGAAGATATTATAAGTTCCCTTTCAGTCGGTCACGTTCGACGTACGTCAGTAGTGACCGACGAATTGGGATATCGCTTAGAGAGCCCTATCAGCTTCGTGTAAACTAAAACAAGCCAATGGAATTGGCGTGCGATATTTGCATAATGCGCACCGCCCCCGACAGGTGTATATAAATAGGAAGCAGATGCAATCGCACTCTGTCTTTCGCTTCGGAGCCATTCAGTGGTGTCCTGTTTAAGAAGACTGTTTGTGTGAACTAAACTGCCTCGAAGAGGATTCACAGCAAGCCGTGTGTGCCGGTGTAACGGTGCTACAGCGAGGTCGCGAGCTCCCGAGGATCCGAGCTATAGCTCTCAACTGCTGTTTTCACAGCACACGCCTAGAGTGAAAGTGTGTGTGTTGCGATTTGGGCCGGTTCCTCGGTGTGTCCAGGGAGTGGTGTACCTGGCACATCGCGTCACTCCCTGTGTGCTTCGGCACGAGCGAGTTGACTGTTTTCCCCTTCTAAAAGAGCTTTACAGACGAACCCTGACAGTATGTCATTTCGTCTGTGCGTTAATGGGTGCGGTCGTTCCCTGGTCCCTGCTGATGGGCACAATCGTTGCATCTCGTGTTTGGGCATTCAGCACGCTGAAGCAGCTTTTGTGAATGGTTCATGTTCCCATTGCGGGAACATGACTATCGCGGTGCTGAGGTCGAGACTCTCCTTCCTGAAGTCTCAGGAAGCGGGGGCCCCCTCCCCTGTGCCCCGTTCGACCGTTTTTTCCGGCCCGGGCCGGAATGACGGTTCGGCGGTGTATAGGAAGGGTGACCTGAGGCTTACGGTCAGGGCTTCCCCGCCGAGCGGAAACGCTCCTCGGGCCCCTGCCGCCTCATCAGCACCGCAACCCATCGTGCCACCGTTGGTTTCCGCTGGGCCCTCTACGGACTGTCCAGCCGTTACCTTTGGTGTGCCGGCGGCGGATCGGATGTCGACTGCTGCATCGGAAGGTGAGCCTGAGTCCTCGGGGGAGGAAGATCCGGACGCGCTGCCGCCCGGGACGGTAGCGTGGCCCGAGTCGGATCCCGAGCTCACGGCTGTGCTCTCCCGGGCCGCCTTGTGCGTCGGGCTTGAGTGGAACCCTCCACCCTGTCCCGGCCCATCTCGGTTGGACGATTGGTACTTGGGGGGGGGTCGCGCTGGTCAAATCCAGCGTCCCGCCCCAATGCCTTTCTTCCCGGAAGTACACGATGAGGTGACCAGGTCTTGGCAAGCTCCGTATGGGGCTCGTACAGGGCCTGGTCCCTCGTCCGCCTTCACCTCCCTGGACGGCGGGGAAGCCAGGGGGTACGCGAAGCTCCCGCCAGTCGAGCGGTCTGTTGCGATGCAGTTGTGTCCAACGGCCGCTGGCGGGCGCGGTGAGCCGCGTCTCCCGTCCCAGGCCTGTGAATTCTCAGCCGGTCTGACTGAGAAAGCTTACAGTGCCTGTGGGCAGGCTGCCTCTGCCCTGCACGCGATGGCCCTTTTGCAGGTCTATCAGGCAAAAGCGCTGTCGCAGATGCCCCAGGAAGGTCCTGACCAACAGCTGCTTGGGGAGCTGCGCGCTGCCACTGACCTTGCCCTCCGGGCAACGAGGGTGACAGCGCGTTCTGTTGGCCAGGCGATGTCTACTCTGGTAGTCCAGCAACGCCACCTCTGGCTGACCTTGGCAGACATGAGGGAGACCGACAAACATCGGTTCCTGGATTCCCCCGTGTCTCCGGTCGGCCTTTTCGGCGACGCGGTGGAGAGCTGTGCCCAACAGTTCTCCGCTGCACAGAAGCAGGCTGAGGCTATCAGACATGTCATGCCACGGCGGTCCGCTGCTGCCTCCACCCAGCCGCCCGTGGCTCAGCCTCAGCCCGCTCGTCGCCGAGGGCGCCCGCCTGCGTCTTCCTCCGCCCCTGCTAAGTCGGCAAAGCAGCAGCCTACACCAGCCAAACAGCAGGGTGCCGGTCACGGACGTGGTGCCCAGCCCGTCTCTGCCAAGCCAGGTGGCAAGCGGTCGGGGAAAACTCGGCCCTGAGACGGGCGACCTGGAGCGGAAGGTTCCTGCCCTTCGGGAGAGTATTCCATCTGCTCTCCCACCCCCGGAGGAGGGCCGGGGGGATTTTGTGGCGTCTGTCCATCTACCGCCGCTGGCTCTCCGGAGTCCAGCGGTACCCACTTTGCCACAAAAAGAGCAGTTTCCTCAAACTCCAGGTCACAAGAGGGCGCGTTTGCCAGTGTGCCAGGCCCCGCCTCGCCACTCGCAACCCCCTCCCATTTCGCCAGTAGGCGACAGTGTGGTGGCGCAGACCGCGTCCCGTGCGCCGTCTCCCATTCGCACTGCTGCCTCGCAGAGTCCGACCTCACTCCGGGCCGCTCCCATGCCGTCCGAGTCGGGTCCCTCTCTGCCTTGCTGCCCCACCCCCGGTGCGTCTGTGGTGCCTTTGGTCCCGCTGGCTCGGAGTCTGGAGGCGTGGAGCACGCTTCCCAGCCCGTCCCGCTGGCTCATTCGCACTATCAGACTCGGCTATGCGATTCAGTTCGCCCGGCGTCCCCCGGTTTTCAGGGGTGTCCACTTCACTCAGGTGTCGTTGGACAGTGCACCTGTTCTCCGGGCGGAGATTGCTGTCCTCCTGGCAAAGGATGCAATCGAGCCGGTCCCTCCAGCCGATATGAAGTCGGGGTTCTACAGCCCCTACTTCATTGTACCAAAGAAGGGTGGTGGGCTACGGCCAATCCTGGATCTGCGCGTCCTGAACCGGTATCTTCACAAGATGCCGTTCAAGATGCTCACGCAGAAACGCATTTTCGAATGCGTCCGTCCCCGGGATTGGTTTGCAGCAATAGACCTGAAGGACGCGTACTTTCATGTCTCGATTCTGCCTCGACACAGACCCTTCCTCCGGTTTGCGTTCGAGGGTCGGGCATATCAGTACAAAGTCCTACCCTTCGGGCTGGCCCTGTCACCCCGCGTCTTTACGAAGGTTGCGGAGGCGGCCATTGTTCCCCTCAAGGAACAGGGCGTTCGTATTCTCAACTATCTCGACGACTGGCTGATCCTGGCCAGCTCGCGAGAGCAGTTGTGCGAACACAGGGACATGGTTTTAGCTCACCTCAGCCGGTTGGGTCTTCGGGTCAACTGGGACAAGAGCAAACTCGCCCCCGGGCAGAGGATCTCTTATCTCGGTCTCGAGCTAGACTCGGTTGCACGGACTGCGCGTCTCACCGAGGCGCGCGTCCAGTCGGTGTTGAACTGCCTGAGTTCGCTCAAGCGCAGGACAGCGGTTCCACTGAAAGATTTTCAGAGGCTCCTGGGGCATATGGCATCTGCAGCCGCGGTCACGCCGCTCGGATTGCTTCATATGAGACCGCTTCAACACTGGCTCCGCGGCCGGGTCCCGAGATGGGCGTGGCAGTGCGGCACGCTCCGTGTCCCCGTGACACCGAGCTGCCGTCGCACCCTTGTCCGGTGGTCGGACCCTTCGTTCCTGCGGGCCGGAGTACCCCTCGAACAAGTGTCCAGGCACGCTGTGGTCTCCACAGATGCCTCTGCCACGGGATGGGGGGCCACGTACAACGGGCATGCAGTGGCAGGTCTTTGGACGGGGCCTCAGCTGCATTGGCATATCAATTGCCTCGAGTTGCTAGCGGTACGTCTTGCGCTGGCCCGCTTCAAGAAGCTGTTGTCAGGCAAGCACGTTCTAGTCCGCTCAGACAGCACTGCGGCCGTTGCGTACATCAACCGTCAAGGTGGTCTACGCTCCCGTCGCATGTCGCAACTCGCCCGCCATCTCTTGTTGTGGAGTCAGAAGTATCTGAGGTCCCTTCGGGCCACTCATGTCCCAGGTGTGCTCAACCGTGCAGCCGACGAGCTGTCACGGCAGCCTCCACTTGCAGGCGAGTGGCGGCTCCACCCCCAGGCGGTCCAGCTGATTTGGCAGCGTTTCGGCGAGGCCCAGGTAGACCTGTTTGCCTCCCCGGAAACTGCCCACTGCCAGTGGTTTTATTCCCTGACCGGCGGCACGCTCGGCACGGATGCCCTGGCACACAGCTGGCCCCCGGGTCTGCGCAAATATGCGTTTCCCCCAGTGAGCCTTCTCGCACAACTCCTGTGCAAGGTCAGGGAGGACGGGGAGCAGGTTCTGTTAGTGGCTCCGTATTGGCCCACTCGGACCTGGTTCTCAGACCTCATTCTCCTCGCGACAGCCCCTCCCTGGCCGATTCCTCTGAGGAAGGACCTCCTGACTCAGAGACGGGGCACCCTGTGGCACCCGCGTCCCGACCTATGGAACCTCCACGTGTGGTCCCTGGACGGGATGCGGAGGTTCTGAGTGATCTCCCGCAAGCGGTTGTAGACACCATCACTTCCGCTAGAGCTCCTTCCACTAGGAGTCTCTATGCGTTGAAGTGGAACCTGTTCGTCGAATGGTGCGCCTCTCGCCGAGAGGACCCCCGATCATGTTCGGTCGGATCCGTGCTTTCCTTCCTGCAAGAAGGGTTGGAGCGAAGGCTGTCTCCCTCCACCCTGAAGGTGTATGTTGCCGCTATCGCCGCACATCACCACGCAGTTGAGGGTAAGTCCCTGGGGAAACACGATCTGATCGTCAGATTCCTGAGGGGAGCGAGGAGATTAAATCCTCCTCGCCCTTCCTCCGTACCCTCTTGGGATTTGACCCTGGTTCTCACAGCTCTCCGGGGTCATCCCTTTGAGCCTTTGCAATCAGTCGACCTGAAACTATTGTCTCTTAAGACGGTTCTTCTGGTTGCATTGGCTTCCCTGAAGAGGGTAGGGGATCTGCATGCATTTTCGGTCGACGAAACGTGCCTAGAATTCGGGCCCGGTGATTCTCACGTCATCCTGAGACCCCGGCCTGGATACGTGCCCAAGGTTCCTACCACTCCCTTCAGAGATCAGGTAGTGAACCTGCAAGCGCTGCCCTCGGAGGAGGCAGACCCAGCCCTAGCTTTGCTCTGTCCCGTCCGCGCTCTGCGCGTTTACGTGGATAGAACGCGAAGCTTCAGGACCTCAGATCAGCTCTTCATCTGTTACGGAGGCCAGCAGAAGGGAAAGGCTGTCTCCAAGCAGAGGATGGCCCACTGGATAGTGGATGCCATCGCCTTGGCGTATGATTCCCAGGGCGTGCCTTGCCCGCTCGGGTTGAGAGCCCACTCCACCAGAGGGGTGGCCTCTTCCTGGGCGCTGGCTCATGGCGCCTCGCTGACAGATATTTGTAGAGCTGCGGGCTGGGCGACACCCAACACGTTCGCTAGGTTTTATAGCCTACGTGTAGAGCCGGTATCTTCACGTGTACTCGCATCCACTAGTCGGTAGACGTGTTGTACCCACTCTAAGTGTCGGCTTGCAATGCCATTCCCGCCACTGGCCGGATACGTGCATACTTCTCTCCAGTCGTGTTCCCCGCTTGGCGAACCCTGTCGAGCTCCTCCGCCTCCCCCTTCGGCTCGGACATTGCGGAGTGTCTGATGCCAGGCCTACATCCGTCGCTGACGCTGTCTGTTGGCTGGGGCCCATATGTCGTGACCCCTCTACGTGAGCGGTCCCATATGTGTATTTTCCACGGTTTAAAACTCCCTACGGGCCGAGTCCGTGTCTTTCCCTTAGCAGAGCCAGCTCTGCTGTCACCTGTCAGATGAGTCTCCCCCTAACCAGGTGGAGCCATCCCAGGGACTCCATATGCGTACTGCCCCCCGGGCCAGTCCATATGTGTATTCCCACGTAAACTCCTCCCCCATTGGGTAGGTAGTGGTCTCCGCAGCGTCCCTTCGGGTTCGCTTCCCCAGTGTGTCTAGTTTACTTAGTGGGTAGTGGTTAGACAGCAGTAGACTCTCTCGGTGTAAGCTCGCCCCCTTCACCGCCAGCCGGTGCTATGGGCGGCTGAGCTTGCACTGGGCACTGGAAGGGGTTTCGTAACTGTGGCGCTTTAGTTGGGATCCCAATTCGTCGGTCACTACTGACGTACGTCGAACGTGACCGACTGAAAGGGAATGTCTCGGTTACGTATGTAACCCTCGTTCCCTGAAGGAGGGAACGGAGACGTACGTCCCGTCGCCACAGTTTCTGTACCCTCGCTGTAGCGCGGACACCAGTTGTCTCCTCAGCGAAAAACAGAGTGCGATTGCATCTGCTTCCTATTTATATACACCTGTCGGGGGCGGTGCGCATTATGCAAATATCGCACGCCAATTCCATTGGCTTGTTTTAGTTTACACGAAGCTGATAGGGCTCTCTAAGCGATATCCCAATTCGTCGGTCACTACTGACGTACGTCTCCGTTCCCTCCTTCAGGGAACGAGGGTTACATACGTAACCGAGACGATTTCTATAAAGACACTTATATACTGATGTGGTATGAATTTGTTACATGTGCCCTGGTTCCGTGTTCTATTGTCATCATATAGACTCCATTTCCCACAATTCCAAAAAAAAAAAAAAATATCAAACTACAACTTTACTACAGCTACAGCTACAACTACAACTTTACTGTGCCCTTCAGCATAACCTGATTTTGCTGAGTTCAACATGTTCCTGGGTCAACATTTTTGTTGATCCTGGAACAACATTCAAATCAACCAATCAGATTTGAGGGACAAACCTTTTATCCTGTTTACAGTTTACCACTCTTCATGTAAATGTAGTTTCTCATGTTTTACCAGCTGTGATCTGTATGTTAATGAAGTTGTGACAACTCATTGTCTGAGATGGTTCTCTGTGTCCCACACCCATTCCCATTCTACAATTGATGACCATTTGCTCAGGATTTGATCAACCAAATGGTACATAAACAATATACCAGTTGACTTTCTTCTTTTCTATGATAATTAAGCCATTTTGGGGATGAGCTCATTCTAAAATATACTTTGGAGTGGAATCTGGGTTGAGGCAGACTACAATTTCTTACACAACTCACCAGAAGCGTTTCAGAAGTGAAGCGGCTGGATTCAGGAGACCACGAGATTTGCCTGTCCAACGTTGTTTTCGTTGATTTTTTTTCATGTGTTTAATGGCTAAATGGTTATACACTGCATTCCAAATTATTATGCAAGTGACATATCAGTAAGATTTCAGTAGAATAAACATTCAGATTTTAGTTTTTCTAAGAAAATGTTTGTTTGTTTATTTATCCATGTCTTTTTAGATAACTGGTATCAATCTCGGACAAAATAATTTTCCAGATCTATGGAAACCCTACTTAGAGATTGTTCCACATTATTAAGCAAGTCACAGTTCTCGTGCAATATGGGGACGAAGAAAGATCTTTCTGAAGATGAAAAGCAAGAAATGGTGCAATGTTGTGCAAAAGGCATGAAAACAACTAATATTGTGTGAAACTGAATGGAGATTATACCTGTTTGCTGCTCAACACTGGCTTTTTTATAGCTGCCCTTTTAATACAATTAATTTTTTTGACAGAACTTTTTTAATACAATTAATTTTTTTTTTTTAACTTTCATTAATAAGCCTTTATCTGACTGGTTTATCTGACAAACTCTAAGTAGGGTTTCCATAGATCTGGCAAATTATTTTGTCTGAGATTGATACCAGTTATCTAAAAAGACATGGATAAATAAACAGACAAACATTTTCTTAGAAAAACTAAAATCTGAATGTTTATTGCACTGAAATCTTACTGATATGTCACTTGCATAATAATTTGGAACGCAGTGTATTTTGTCCAGTTTAATTGTGTTTATTGCTATGCCATATTTTATTTTGCTGTAGCCATACAGATGAAGTTAATACACTTAAAATTACAGTTATGGACAACAAAAACAAAGAAATTTCAACTTCGAATCTCTTGTCTTCAGTTTCTGGCCTCCTAGTGATGTGAAATATGAGCGGGAGTTTATTCAGGGTGATTATTTTGACTTTATTTTGTATTTGAGCTGCGCGTCTTGGACATGGCGTCCATCAAAAATAGGCGAGGAGCCTATCTTTAGCCTATCTTCTGGTATGCTTCTCAAACGCACCACGTCGTGGCTGGTGTAAACACGAGCATTGACTAGAGTGGCCGCGTATCAGCTCCGGTAGCCGCGTCGCAGCCGTAACGCCGCACACGCGTGCAGTGTAAACGAGGCTTAACAAGTGTGCCAAAATCATTGAGCTTGCGCTGCACCGACTTACAGGTGTGATTACAAATGACATTGAAGTTATTGACTATTTTTGTAGTAACGCTTTTTGGGCTTTGCACTTTGCAGACGGTCCCTTCAGTCTCCTGCACATTGCTATAGAGATCAATGTATTTTGACCAGTGCGAAGGAAGGCTCATTTTGAGGAAAATTAGGTTGTAGCTCGTTGTCTACGTTACTATGAATGAAAAGGGGTGTTATTTGTGTTTTAACAACATTTAGCTCACGAGTTATTAATCCGGGAAATTCAAATCTGTGAATATGTTGCCAATTTTACCAAACTTATTCAGTTCAGGTATCTTTGTCAAAACAATTCCTTGAACTAGGCACTGAACATATTTCTTTAAACTGTACTTAAGTCCAAGTTCAAAATAAAACTCTTTTAACCTCTCCGTTGTTAACGTACGGAGCTGTCTGAACCACTGCCAGAGGGAAATTAACCCCTTAAGAGGGTATTATCAGAGTTTTTTTTTTTTTTTTTTTTCTGAGTGACACACAAAAAAGTAAAGACTCATAACTCCAAAACTATAGCAAGGAGAGTCAAAAGGTTGGTATCGAAACTTTTTAAATTAAAAAAAATAATAAATAAATAAATAAATTTGGACATTCTCATGCTGAGAAACTGCTCATAAATCAAAAAATAAAAGTTTGCTCAAGGGTAAATTTTACACATATTTCATATTTGACATACAACAACTCAGATAGGAAACAAGTTAGGAGGACAATTCTTTTTTGGTGATGTTATCACAGCACTATATGTGAGCTGCATCTGGTTCAAATTTCGTGGTGATCCCATAAAGAGATAAAGAGTTACAGCATTTGGAACCAAGGTAGCCTTTTTGTTTATCCATTGGCGCCCCCTGATGGACATTTTTAAAATCGTTCTTTCACGTGAAGTAGCTTGTGACAGACACATGGGATTATTAGGGGCCAAGCACCGAAGGTGCGTAGGCACCTATTGTAATCGTTGGCGTTCTTTTTCTTTATTAGGGTACTCTTTTTCTTTTTCTTTATTAGGGTACTCACCTATTGCATCTGTTGGCGTTCTTTTTATTACAATACTCAAAAGTTTTGGTGCAGCACCACCTTGTGGTTAAAAGTTAAAACAAAAGTTAAAAAGTTAAAACTTCCTGTCCGCCATATTGTTTTTCGTTCAAAACGTACTTTTTCTAACTCCTCCTAGACCGTTGCTCCGATTTTCACCAAAATCAAACCGTATAATCTTCAGACGATGCCGACAAAAAGTTATTGATTTCAAGTCGATACGTCAAACCATTTTCGTATACCGGAGCAAAAAATTTGAGGCATGATGCAAAAGCGACTCTTGAAGCTATATCTCTGCAATGCTTTGACATATTGACACCAAACTTTGCAAGTGTCATTGTCACCTCACTCTGACCATACCACATTAATTTTGTCATAGCGCCACCTATTGGTCGAAAGTGATGAAACAGTAAATCCTCATTTTTTATCATTTTTCAGCTATTTTGCCTAAAATGATCTTAATAGGTCTTTAATTGCTCACTGTTGCAGTTGGTCTGATGCTCACGGCCATGTTGGCTGGCTTCTTGTGCTGTTTTTGTGCTTGGCCCCGTAATTGCTGCTTGCAGCTATATTTAGGGGCCAAGCACCGAAGGTGCGGAGGCACCTATTGTATCCGTTAGATTTCTTTTTTTTTATTAGGGGCCAAGCACCAAAGGTGCGGAGGCACCTATTGTATCCGTTAGATTTCTTTTTTTTTATTATTAGGGGCCAAGCACCGAAGGTGCGGAGGCACCTATTGTATCCGTTGGATTTCTTTTTAGGGGCCAAGCACCGAAAGTGCTTAGGCACCTATTGTTATTGTTGGCGTTCCGTACGCTTATTATTATTATTAGGGGCCAAGCACCGAAGGTGCTTAGGCACCTATTGTTATTGTTGGCGTTCCGTACGCTTATTAGGGGCCAAGCACCGAAGGTGCTTAGGCACCTATTGTTATTGTTGGCGTTCCGTACGCTTATTATTATTCTTCTTCTTCTGCCGCTCTTGAAGTCTATGGCAGCCCATAGAACCGCTTGCGAGAAAGTTGTGAAATTTGGCACACAATTAGAGGACAGAATGACCTTTGTCCATAGCAAATTTGGAGTCTCTAACTCAATCCCTCTAGCGCCACCAGCTGTCCAAAGTTGCACTTATGTTTATGTTAATAACTTTTGAACCATAAGGGCTAGAAACAAACTTTTTTTCCTCTGATTCCTTGGCTCAAGCCGAATCGATTGCACCCTATGACGTCATTTTCCGTCATGAAAATTTTTCCGCCATTTTGAATTTTCTGAAAAACGTACTTTTTCGAACTCCTCCAAGGCCGTTACTCCAATTTTCATGAAAATTGAACCAGATCATCTTCAGACCATGCCGACAAAAAGTTATGCAATTCAAGCTGATTCCTATAACCGTTTTCGTAAAACACGCGAACGAATTGAATGTAGTGCTTGCAAAAATAGACATAAGGCTGTATCTCTGCAACACTTTATCGTATCCAGACCAAACTTGGTACCTGTCATCACAAGCATGACCTGAGGCATCATGCAGTGTTTTGGCTCAGCGCTACCTACTGGTACGGAAATATGAAAAATGAATACTTTTGCTTATAACTTCTGATGGGTTTGTCCAAAAATCATAAATTTGGTCTCGTTGGATTCGGAGCATCATGCTGAGTCGAATGCTAAGCAATTTTCCCATATCATGGCCACTCGACTGAGACTGCACTGCTGTCGGTCACTGAATCCCTGCCGATTGCAAAGGCTGATTCCAAATCATCAGTTCTCATTCTGCTCGATCTATCTGCTGCCTTTGACACGGTGAATCATCAGATCCTCCTGTCCACCCTCTCATCACTGGGCATCACAGGTACTCCGCTTCTCTGGTTTGAATCCTATCTCACAGGAAGGTCTTTCAGGGTTGCCTGGAGAGGGGAGGTATCCAAAGCTCATCAACTGACCACGGGTGTTCCTCAGGGTTCAGTTCTTGGACCCCTCCTCTTCTCCATTTACACTACATCACTTGGTCCCATCATTCAGGCACATGGTTTCTCCTACCATTGCTATGCTGATGACACACAACTCTTCCTTTCATTCCAACCAGATGATCCCACAGTAGCTGCACGAATCTCAAGCTGTCTGGCGGGCATCTCGGCATGGATGACAGAACATCATCTACAGCTCAACCTGGCTAAGACTGAGCTTCTCGTCTTCCCTGCCAATCCGACTCTAAATCACGATTTCAGCATCCAGCTAGGTACATCCTCAATTACCCCGTCAAATTCGGCCAGAAATCTTGGGGTAATCCTTGATGACCAACTGTCCTTCAAAGACCACATTGCAAAGACAGCTCGGTCATGCAGATTTGCACTATACAACATCAGGAAAATCAGGCCCTTTCTAACAGAACATGCAACACAACTTCTGGTCCAGGCCCTGGTCATTTCTAGGCTTGATTACTGCAATGCTCTTCTGGCTGGACTGCCATCATGCACAATCAAGCCTCTACAAATGACTCAGAACGCAGCAGCACGTCTCGTCTTCAACGAGCCCAAAAGAGCCCACGTCACGCCTCTCTTCATCTCTCTTCACTGGCTACCACTTGCTGCTCGCATCAAATTCAAGGCGTTGATGCTTGCTTACAGATCTGCCACAGGCTCAGCACCCTCCTACTTCCACTCACTCTTACGAGTCTACACTCCTACCAGAAACCTGCGCTCATTAAAGGAGCGAAGGCTTGTGGTACCATCACAGAGAGGCACAAAATCACTTTCCAGAACGTTCTCGTTCACTGTTCCTTGCTGGTGGAACGATCTTCCTGCCTCCATCCGGAATGTGGAATCCCTGGCAATATTCAAAAGACAGCTGAAAACCCATCTCTTTCGTGAGCACTTAACCTCATCTTAAAAAAAAAAAAAAAAAAAAAAAAAAAAAAAACACTTCCTCTGATCCCTCTCTATTGTAGTTTAGGATAATCTGAGCACTGCCTATAACTTGTATTATGAGCACTTCTTGTCTATTTGCCTCATCATGACGACTCGCTTGTTGTATTCCTCACTTGTAAGTCGCTTTGGATAAAAGCGTCTGCCAAATGAATAAATGTAAATGTAAATGTAAATGTAAATATCAGACATTTTGGCCGTCAGCCATTTTGAATTTTGTGCTAAAATGCTGTATTTTACGAACGCATTAGAATATGTTATGAAAACTCCGTTATGAAACTCGGTATGGGTCATCCGGACAATGTCCTGAAGGTGCCTGAGAAGTTTCAGACCAGCGCCACCTTGTGGTCAAAATTTATAACAAAATTTACAAAAATGTTAATAACTTTTGACTGTATATACCGATTGTAATGAAACTGGTCTCAGTAGATTCAGTCGGTCATGCTGTGAACACAGATATCAAATTTTCCATAGTCAGCTGAAGTTCCTGTCCGCCATATTGTTTTTCTTTAAAAACCTACTTTTTCTAACTCCTCCTAGACCGTTGCTCCAATTTTCACCAAAATTGAACCGAATCATCTTCAGTCCGAAGGTGCTTAGGCACCTATTGTTATTGTTGGCATTCCGTACGCTTATTATTAGAGGCCAAGCACCGAAGGTGCGGAGGCACCTATTGTATCCGTTAGATTTCTTTTTTTTAGGGGCCAAGCACCGAAGGTGCGGAGGCACCTATTGTTATTGTTGCCGTTCTTTTTATTAGGGGCCAAGCACCGAAGGTGCGTAGGCACCTATTGTATCTGTTGGCATTCTTTTTATTTTCGATTATTCTTCTTCTTCCGCTCTTGAGTCTATGGCAGCCTATAGAACCGTATGTTAAAAAGTTGTGAAATTTGGCACTCAGTTAGAGGACAGTCTGAACTGTGTCCATAGCCAATTTGGAGTCTCTAACTCAATCCCTCTATGGCCACCAGCTGTCCAAAGTTGCACTTCTGTTTATGCTAATTTACTCTGATTCCTTGGGTCAAGACGAATCGACTCCACTATATGACGTCATTTTCCGTCATGAAAACTTTTCCGCCATTTTGAATTTTCTGAAAAACATACTTTTTCGAACTCCTCCTAGGCCGTTACTCCGATTTTCACGAAAATTGAACCACATCATCTTCAGACCACGTTGACAAAAAGTTATGGAATTCAAGTTGATTCCTCAAACCGTTTTCGAAAAACACGCGAACGAATTGTACGTAGTGCTTGCGAAAATAGACATAAGGCTGTATCTCCGTAACGCTTTATTGTATTCAGACCAAACTTGGTACCTGTCATCACAAGCATGACCTGAGGCAACATGCAGCGTTTCGGCGCAGCGCCACCTAGTGGTGCGGAGACATGAAAAATGGCTATTTTTGCTTATAACTTCTGATGGGTTTTTCCAAAAATCATAAATTTGGTCTCGTTGGATTCGGGGCATCATGCCGAGTCGAATGATATCAAATTTTCCCATATTGGACATTTTGGCTGTCGGCCATTTTGAATTTTGTGCTAAAATGCTGTATTTTACGAACGCATTAGCGTATCGTTATGAAACTCGGTATGGGTCATCAGCACAATGTCCTGAAGGAGCCTGAGAAGTTTCGGACCAGCGCCACCTTGTGGTCAAAAGTTATAACAAAATTTACAAAAATGCTAATAACTTTTGACTATATTTACCGATTGTAATGAAACTGGTCTCAGTAGATTCCTTGGGTCATGCTGAGAACATAGATATCAAATTTGCTATAGTCAGCTGAACTTCCTGTCCGGTGTATTGTTTTTCTTTAAAAACCTACTTTTTCAAACTCCTCCTAGACCGTTGCTCCGATTTTCACCAAAATTGAACCGTATCATCTTCAGACCAATGCTGACAAAAAGTTATGGATTTCAAGTCGATAAGTCAAACCGTTTTCGTATACCAGAGCAACGAATTTGAGGCATGATGCAAAAATGACTCTTGAAGCTGTATCTCTGCAATACTTTATCATATTCAGACCAAACTTGGTATGTGTCATCACAAGCATGACCTGAGGCATCATACAATGTTTCAGCACAGCGCCACCTACTGGAGTGGAGATATGAAAAATGGCTGTTTTTGCTTATAACTTCTGATGGGTTTGACCAAAATTCATAAATTTGGTATGGTTCATCAGGACAATGCCCTGAAGGAGCCTGAGAAGTTTCGGACCAGCACCACCTTGTGGTCAAAAGTTATAACAAAATTGACAAAAATGCTAATAACTTTTGATTATATCTAACCGATTGTAATGAAACTGGTCTCAATAGATTCCTTGGGTCATGCTGAGAACATAGATATCAAAGTTTGCCATATTCAGCTGAACTTCCTGTCCGCCATATTGTTTTTCTTTAAAAACCTACTTTTTCGAACTCCTCCTAGACCTTTGCTCCGATTTTCACCAAAATTGAACCGTATCATCTTCAGACCATGCCGACAAAAAGTTATGGATTTCAAGTTGATAAGTCAAACCGTTTTCGTATACCAGAGCAAAGAATTTGAGAGATGATGCAAAAAATACTCTTGAAGCTGTATCTCTACAATGCTTTGATCATATTCAGACCAAACTTGGTACGTGTAATCACAAGCATGACCTGAGGCACCATACAGTGTTTCGGCGCAGCGCCACCTACTGGAGTGGAGATATGAAAAATGGCTTTTTTTACTTATAACTTCTGATGGGTTTGACCAAAATTCATAAATTTGGTATGGGTCATCAGGACAATACCCTGAAGGAGCCTGAGAAGTTTCGGACCAGCGCCACCTTGTGGTCACAAGTTATAACAAAATTGACAAAAATGTTAATAACTTTTTTTTCTAATTACTCACTGCTGCTGTTGGTCTGATGCTCCCAGCCATGTTGGCTGGCTTCTTGTGCCGTTTTTGTGCTTGGCCCCGTAATTGCTGCTTGCAGCTATATTTAGGGGCCAAGCACCGAAGGTGCTTAGGCACCTATTGTTATTGTTAGTTTTCTTATTATTATTATTGTTCTTCCGCTCTTGGAGTCTATGGCAGCCCATAGAACCGTATGGTAAAAAGTTGTGAAATTTGGCACACAGTTAGAGGACAGTCTGAACTGTGTCCGTAGCCAATTTGGAGTCTCTAACTCAATCCCTCTAGTGCCACCAGCTGTCCAAAGTTGCACTTCTGTTTATGCTAATAACTTTTGAACCGTATGGGCTAGAAACAAAATTCTTTTTTCCTCTGATTCCTTGGGTCAAGACGAATCGATTGCACTATATGACGTAATTTCCGTCATGAAAATTTTCCCGCCATTTTGAATTTTCTGAAAAAACTACTTTTTCGAACTCCTCCTAGGACGTTACTCCGATTTTCACAAAAATTGGACCAGATCATCTTCAGACAATGACTGCAAAATGTTATCAAAAGCTTTTCGATAGATCCATCCGTTCTCGAATAGGGCACAAATGAATTCGACCGAAAGCTCATTGCTCAATGGCCGAGTTGAATGATATCCAATTTTCCCATGTCAGCCATTTTGGCCATCGGCCATTTTGAATTTTTGCAAAAATGCTGTATTTTATGAACGCATTAGCGTATTTTACGAAACTCGGTATGAGTCATCAGCACAAGGTCCCGAAGGAGCCTGAGAAGTTTCAAACCAGCGCCACCTATTTTCATATGTTTATAACTTTTATCTGGTTGACTTATTTTCACGGGAGTCATATCCTTAGTGCAAGTGTCATTGTCTACCTCACTCTGACCATACCACATTAATTTGGTCACAGCACCACCTATTGATCAAAAGTGATAAACCATTAAATCTTTATTATTGACTGTATATATCATTTTTCAGCTCTTTTGCCTAAAATGATCCGTAATAGGTCTTTAATTGCTTACTGTTGCAGCTGGTCTGATGCTCCCAGCCATCTTGGCTGGCTTGTTGTGCCTTTTTTGCTTGGCCCCGTAATTGCTGCTTGCAGCTATTGTTATTTATTCTTATTATTATTATTCTTCCGCTCTTGGAGTCTATGGCAGCCCATAGAACCGTATGGTAAAAAGTTGTGAAATTTGGCACACAGTTAGAGGACAGTCTGAACTGTGTCCATAGCCAATTTGGAGTCTCTAACTCAATCCCTCTAGCGCCACCAGCTGTCCAAAGTTGCACTTATGTTTATGTTAATAACTTTTGAACCGTAAGGGCTAGAAACAAAATTCTTTTTTCCTCTGATTCCTTGGGTCAAGGCGAATTGATTGCACTATATGACGTCATTTTCCGTCATGAAAATTTTCCCGCCATTTTGAATTTTCCGAAAAACCTACTTTTTCGAACTCCTCCTAGGGCGTTACTCCGATTTTCACAAAAATTGGACCAGATCATCTTCAGACCATGACTGCAAAAAGTTATCAAAAGCTTTTCGATAGATCCATCCGTTCTCGAATAGGGCACAAATGAATTTCGACCGAAAGCTCGCAAAATCACACTTAAGGCTATATCTCCAAAATGATTTATCGTATTTTGACCAAACTTCATACATGTCATCACAAGCATGACTTAAGCCAACATGCAGTGTTTCAGTGCAGTGCCACCTACTGGTCCGGAGATACGAAAAATGGTTATTTTGGCTAATAACTTCTGAATGGTTTGTCCAGAAATCATAAATGTGGTCACGTCAGATTCAGGGTATCATGCCGAGTCGAATGATAACCATTATTACCATATCAGCCATTTTGGCCGTCGGCCATTTTGAATTTTGTGCTAAAATGCTGTATTTTATGAACGCATCAGCGTATCGTCACAAAACTCGGTATGGGTCATCAGCATGATGCCCTGAACCAGCCTGAGAAGTTTCGCACCAGCGCCACCTAGTGGTAAAATCAAATATTCAAATGCTTATCACTTTGACTGTGGTCGACTTGTTTTCAAAAGAGTCATGTCCTTAGACTCCTGAATCCCTGCTGAGTCCAACGATACCAAACATGTTAGGTTTCGAAATATGGTTTGTCCGCCATGTTGAATTTTGCGAAAAACCTACTTTTTCGAACTCGTCCTAGACGCTTCATTTGATTGTCATGAAAATCAAACCAGATCATCTTCAGTCCATTCTGGCAAAAAGTTATCAAAAGCTTTTTGGTAAATCAAACCATTCTCAAATAACACGCAAATTAATTTAACGTAGAGCACCCAATTTGGACTCATGGCTGTATCTCTGCAATGCTTTATCATATTCAGACCAAAGTTCATACATATCATCCCAAGCAAGACCAGAGCCTACATGCTGAGTTTTGGTGCAGCGCCACCTACTGGTTTGGATATACAAAAAATGGTTATTTTTGCTTGCAGCTTCAGATAGGTTTGTCCAAAAATCATAACTTTGGTCTTGTTAGATTAGGGGCATCATGCCGAGTCGAATGATAACCATTATTACCATATCAGCCATTTTGGTCGTCGGCCATTTTTAATTTTGTGCTAAAATGCTGTATTTTACGAACACATTAGCATATCATCACAAAACTCGATATGGGTCATCAGTACGATGCCCTGAACGAGCCTGAGAAGTTTCGCACCAGCGCCACCTAGTGGTAAAATCAAATATTCAAATGCTTATCACTATGAGTGTGGTCGACTTATTTTCAAAATAGTCATGATCTTAGACTCCTGAATCCCTGCTGAGTCTAACGATACCAAACATGCTAGGTTTCGACTTATGTTTTGTCCGCCATTTTGAATTTTGCGAAAAACCTACTTTTTCGAACTCGTCCTAGGCTGTCATGGTCTGATTATCATGAAAATTGAACCAGATCATCTTTCAGACCATTCTGGCAAAAAGTTATCAAAAGCTTTTTGATAAACTCAACCATTCTCAAAAAACACGCAAATTAATTTAACGCAGAGCACCCAGTTTGGACTCATGGCTGTATCTCTGCAATGATTTATCATATTTAGACCAAACTTCGTACAAATCATCCCAAGCAAGACCAGAGCCTACATGCTGAGTTTCGTCGCAACACCACCTACTGGTCTGGAGATTCAAAAAAGCCAAAATAGCCATTATTTTTGCTTATAGCTTCAAGATATGTTTGTCCAAAAATCATAAATTTGGTCTTGTTAGATTAGGGGCATCATGCCGAGTCGAATGATATCCAATTTTCCCATATCAGCCATTTTGGTTGTCGGCCATTTTGAATTTTGTGCAAAAATGCTGTATTTTATGAACGCATTAGCGTATTGTTACGAAACTCGGTATGAGTCATCAGCACAAGGTCCCGAAGGAGCCTGAGAAGTTTCAAACCAGCGCCACCTAGTGTTTTTTTCATATGTTTATATCTTTTGATCTGGTTGACTTATTTTCACGGGAGTCATATCCTTAGCGAGTGTCATTGCTACCTCACTCTGACCATACCACATTAATTTGGTCACAGCACCACCTATTGATCAAAAGTGATAAACCATTAAATCTTTATTATTGACTGTATATATCATTTTTCAGCTCTTTTGCCTAAAATGATCCTAATAGGTCATTAATTGCTTACTGTTGCAGCTGGTCTGATGCTCCCAGCCATCTTGGCTGGCTTGCTGTGCCTTTTTTGCTTGGCCCCGTAATTGCTGCTTGCAGCTATATTTATTATTATTCTTCCGCTCTTGGAGTCTATGGCAGCCCATAGAACCGTATGGTAAAAAGTTGTGAAATTTGGCACACAGTTAGAGGACAGTCTGATCTGTGTCCATAGCCAATTTGGAGTCTCTAACTGAATCCCTCTAGCGCCACCAGCTGTCCAAATTTGCACTTATGTTTATGCTAATAAGTTTTGAACCGTATGGGCTAGAAACAAAATTCTTTTTTCCTCTGATTCCTTGGCTCAAGTCGAATCGATTGCACTATATGACGTCATTTTCCGTCATGAAAATTTTCCCGCCATTTTGAATTTTCCGAAAAACCTACTTTTTCGAACTCCTCCTAGGCCGTTACTCCGATTTTCACAAAAATTGGACCAGATCATCTTCAGACCATGACTGCAAAAAGTTATCAAAAGCTTTTCGATAGATCCATCCGTTCTCGAATAGGGCACAAATGAATTCGACGAAGAGCTCGCAAAATCAGACTTGAGGCTATATCTCCAAAACGATTTATCGTATTCTGACCAATCTTTGTACATGTCATCACAAGCATGACTTGAGGCAACATGCAGTGTTTCGGCGCAGTGCCACCTACTGGTCCTGAGATATGAAAAATGGCTATTTATGCTAATAACTTCTGAATGGTTTGGCCATAAATCATAAATGTGGTCATGTCAGATTTGGGGCATCATTCCGAGTTGAATGATATCCATTATTACCATATCAGCCATTTTGTCCGTCGGCCATTTTGAATTTTGTGCTAAAATGCTGTATTTTATGAACGCATTAGCATATCGTCACAAAACTCGGTATGGGTCTTCAGCACGATGCCCTGAACGAGCCTAAGAAGTTTTGCACCAGCGCCACCTAGTGGTAAAATTAAATATTCAAATGCTTATCAATATGGGTGTGGTCAACTTATTTTCAAAAGAGTCATGAAATTAGACTTCTGAATCCCTGCTGAGTCTAACGATACCAAACATGCTAGGTTTCGACTTATGGTTTGTCCGCCATTTTGAATTTTGCGAAAAACTTACTTTTTCGAACTCGTCCTAGGCTGTTGGTCTGACTATCATGAAAATTGAACCAGATCATCTTCAGACCATTCTGGCAAAAAGTTATCAAAAGCTTTTTGATAAACTCAACCATTATCAAAAAACACGCAAATTAATTTAACACAGAGCACTCAGTTTGGACTCATGGCTGTATCTCTGCAATGATTTATCATATTTACACCAAACTTCGTACAAATCATCCCAAGCAAGACCAGAGCCTACATGATGAGTTTCGTCGCAACGCCACCTACTGGTCTGGAGATTCAAAAAAGCCAAAATAGCCATTATTTTTGCTTATAGCTTCAGATATGTTTGTCCAAAAAGCATAAATTTGGTCTTGTTAGATTAGGGGCATCATGCCGAGTCGAATAATATCCAATTTTCCCATAGCAGCCATTTTGGCTGTCGGCCATTTTTAATTTTGTGCAAAAATGCTGTATTTTATGAACGCATTAGCATATTGTTACGAAACTCGGTATGGGTCATCAGCACATGGTCCCGAAGGAGCCTGAGCACTTTCAAACCAGCGCCACCTATTGTTTTTTTTTCATATGCTTATAACTTTTGATCTGGTTGACTTATTTTCACGGGAGTCATATCCTTAGCGAGTGTCATTGTTACCTCACTCTGACCATACCACATTCATTTGGTCACAGCACCACATATTAGTCAAAGTGATAAACCATTAAATCTTTATTATTGACTGTATATATCATTTTTCAACTCTTTTGCCTTAAATGATCGTAATAGGTCTTTAATTGCTCACTGTTGCAGCTGGTCTAATGCATGCCGAGTCAAATGATATCCAATTTCCTTTATTGGCCATTCTGAAATTTGTGCAAAAATGCTGTATTTTATGAACGCATTAGCGAATTGTTACGAAACTCAGTATGGGTCATCAGCACAATGCCTTGAAGAAGCTGTTCAAGTTTCAAGCCAGCACCACCATGAATGTGGTAATAGCGCCATGTATTGTAGAAAATTGATAACCAGTAAATCTTTATGAATTTATAAATATAACAGAGTGATGATTTTCAGCTCTTTTGCTTAAAATGACTTAAATAGGTCTTTAATTGCACACTGTTGCTATTAGTTTGATGATTTCAGCTATGTTGCCTGGTTTATCTGCTTTTCATAATTTTTTTTGTCCATTGTTTTTATTCTATGACTAGCTTGATTGAGGACCCCTTATATTTTTTAGTATTATTGGTATTATCTAAATGCACTGAGTCTACTGAATAAGAACTGAACAGAGCTGAAGTATAACATAACTTTTTTCTGCAGAACAGCTTTATACATATCATGAAATAATATAATAGCAGGAAGTGAAATTAACAATGAACTGATCAAAATGTATAACTTTACTGTATTGTTAAGGTGAGTTGACTTGAGGCAGCCTTAAATCGTCAGATATGGAGCCTGAGTGTCATCTACTAAAAAAAGTTTGGTATTGCACCCAAACAAAATGTTACTGAAAGCTAATTGTTGAAATATTTCAACCTAAAATTTAGAATGGTGTTTTTTGTTTTTTTCATTCTTGCAGTTTAAGAGTAAAACATGATTGCAATAGAATATTATAAAAGATAAGCAATTGTATTTTTACATTTTCATTTTCAGAACTTAGACTTCTATAAGTTATTTTATTTAACTTTTATCATTTATTTCACTTCTAAAATAATTTGACAAGTGTGTTCTTTCGAACAAGAACCATTGGTCTATATTTCAAAGCATTCTTGAATTACAACTATTTATGTTTTAATAGAGCATTTTCATGTCTAATATATATTATGTTGAAACAAAAAAGTGTCTATTCATTTTAAATGGATAGCAATATATTCAATCATGTCTGGCGAATTAAAAAATATGTTTTACTATGTTTTATAAAGGTTAAACATGTAATGATTTATCAACATTTGATAAATTTGATGGAGAGGACACTATACTCAAATCAATTACATATATGCAATTTTATATGCACTTAAATGGATGGAAACTTATTTATATATTCTAAAAAAAACAAAAAAACATTAAGCTTAAAAGATTTTTTTTGATGTGACTACCTCTAGTAAGTAACATTAATATAACAGTTTTTATTCTGTAATTAAAAAATGGCTGATAGGATTTGCAAGTTATACTCATTAGGGGTTTAATTCATCTTTGGTAGTTGGACCACTATTAACAAAACATTAGTAACCTAGCTCTGGTACTTGTCAGAGAAAAGTTTTAATATTATGTAGCGTAGGTTAGTTGGATAATATAGAAAAAATGTTTGTGCATTTTTAGAAAAACAGAAACTCTGAAAATTGCTTGAAAGATATATATTTTTAATCAGAAAATATCAAACCACTTCTTTTTGGTTTCTTTGTATTTTGTTTAATGTCAAATACATCAATGATTAAAGTGGAGTAGGCAGCTTTACAATATGTGCACCACAAACACCTAAGGTAGAAGATGAACATTAAAATAAACTATGAAAAGCATTCAACTAAATATTACCATACATCAATAACGGGTAAAACAGTAAATATATCATATATTTAATTTTATTAAAGACTCCTGTTATTGTAGGTACTAGTCTAACAACAGTTCAGTCCAATGAATATTAAATTACGAAAAGAGTAAAAAATATTCAAAGGTAAAAAACAAAAACAAACTTAAGGCATGTCAATTCTCAGAATAAGTGGAAACATTTTATTAAGTAGTTGTTGTGCAGATGTAAATAGGTTTGGTTTTGGCAGAGTAGATCTGCAAGTACATAGATCTGCTCTACTACACCAGGAAAACACAGAAAGGAAACAGCTGCTAATGCAAAACTAGTTGCTCCATAAGAAAGGAGGTGACAGTGGTTAACAGCAAAAGACGTCTGTAGCATATCTAGAAATGTGATACTGGGATGGAGGATGGCTAAGATAAATGCACAGTGTAATGCTGCCTATCACAGACAGAAATATATATTGTACTTGCTTAGATAGTACTAGATAGTAAGAAAAATCAGACTAGCTGTAGTACTGGCTGCAAAACAGGCAATCAGCAATACATGATAATCATAATAATCATAATAAATAAATAAATAAATAAA